>NC_054539.1:40774345-41074345 GCF_017654505.1 Polyodon spathula | reverse complement strand
CCTCCAGCCTCCGTTCAACTGTGGGGGGGGCGGGAATCGCGAGCATGAGCCGAGGATACAGATAATAATTGGGCACACTAAATTGGGGAGAAAACTGGGGTAAAAAAATTGGAGATGACTAAATTTAAAAAAGAAAAAAAAAAATCATTCTATAGAGGTGACTGTTTTTACTCACGGTCGTAAATACGTCACTGCAATACGCACACAGTTAAAGTTTTTGGGCTGTTTTAAATACCGCCCAGGTTTATTTTAAGCAGTGCTGGAGCACTTCTATGGACTGTATCCACAAAATCACAACAGTACCCTCACTTGGGCATGACTGTTTACATAACTTACTGTGAGGTGGTGTTTTTATGGTTGCAACATGAAGCCGTGTTAGTTTAATTCTGTGTGCAGCTTAGCCACAGTATTTTATATCAATAATGGTATATTGTATAATAACAGTAATAATTAAAACTGTAAATATTTAATGTCGAGAAAATAAATGAAACACTTGTTTGTCGGTACTATTATGCATTGTTAAAAATACTGTGTGTGTGGGTGCACAGTACAAACAAAAAGAAACAAATAACTTAAATGATAAGGTTTCATATGTGATGTTTTATATATGTAACTATTTAAAGATATATATTTCTGTTATAAAAAGAAACGGTACTAAATTGTTTAATTAAGGCTGTTAAAATGTGGCCAAGGCTAGCTCTTTCAAAGGCAGCCTGTGTGCAAGGAGGGGCGATCAATTGAGAGGACTGACCAGAGCGAATGCTCATGAGAGAGCTATGGTCTCTTGATCATTATGTCTATGTTTTGTATGTAAACGTATGTCATTGTTCCACTATGTCTGTGTTTTGTATGTGAACCAGTGCTTAATATTACTTCAAAGAAAAGAAATGCTTGTACCTGAAATACAAAACAAAGAAAGTGTCTCTGTGTTCCTGAGATGCGAGGTGGACAGGTTGCTTGGACCTGTCGCCCCGTCACACGGACTGTTTTATTTTATTTATTTATTTAGTTATTTATTTATTAGTTAGGAATTCACAGTGGACCGGTGGCAACCAGGAAAACTTGGACTGGTCTCAAACAATTTCAGTTTAATGATTGTGTTTTACTTGCACTGAGATTAGTTCATGCAAGGTGGAGCATAGGGCCTGCAAGAAGTTTAGACAGGGCAGGTTTTCTTTTATTTATTTTCATTTTCTAAATTAAGTATTGCTGTGTGCTACATCACAAATATAAAAAGTGCCCACTTAAACTGCATTTTTCTGTCTTAAGAGTCCTCTTTCATACTGATGGTTCAGTATCCCCTACCAAAAAATACACAGATCAAAAGATATATCTATATATATATATATATATTACTAAGATATTTATATATATATATATATATATATATATATATATATATATATATATATATATATATATATATATATATACAGCTCTGGAAAAAATTGAGACCACTGAAAATTTTTCTTAAATCAGCATCTCTACATGTATGGCAGCCATTCCATTCCAGTGTCTGTTGAATTCCAACACAGGCACACCTCATTCTACTGAATGAGGTGCTGATTAGGGGATCACCTGAACCAAATCTTATTTAACGAGGGAAAGTATAAAAACCACTCCTGTGGTCATCACTATCCTCTTGCAATAGAACCAGCTGGATGGCAAAACAGTGCTAGTAGTACCTCAAAAGTAATTGGAATCAAAAAATAACTATTGACCATGCCCAAAGAGTTGAAAAGGAAAGTTTTGAGTGAGGAAAAGAAGGGTTCAATTCTGGCTTTACTAGCAGAGGGATACAGTGAGTGTTGGGTTGCTTCCATCCTTAAAATTTCAAAGATGGCGGTTCATAAGAACAAGGTCAAGCAGCACACATTGGGGATAACAAAGCTACAGACCGGCAGAGGGCGAAAACAACTCTCCACTGACCGGGATGACCGCCAACTCGAATGTCACTCAGCAACCGTAGGATGACATCAAGTGACCTACAAAAAGAATGGCAAACGGCAGCTGGGGTGAAGTGCACGGCGAGGACGGTTCGAAACAGGCTCCTAGGGGCAGGGCTGAAGTCGTGCAAAGCTAGAAAAAAGCCCTTCATCAATGAGAAGCAAAGAAGAGCCAGGCTGAGGTTTGTAAAAGACTATAAGGATTGGACCGTAGAGGACTGGAGTAAGGTCATCTTCTCTGATGAGTCCAATTTTCAGCTTTGCCCAACACCTGGTCGTCTAATGGTTAGACGGAGACCTGGAGAGGCCTACAAGCCACAGTGTCTCGCACCCACTGTGAAATGTGGTGGAGGATCGGTGATGATCTGGGGGTGCTTCAGCAAGGCTGGAATCGGGCAGATTTGTCTTTGTGAAGGACGCATGAATCAAGCCAAGTACAAGGTTGTCCTGGAAGAAAACTTGCTTCCTTCTGCTCTGACAATATTCCCCAATTCTGAGGATTGGTTTTTCCAGCAGGACAATGCTCCATGCCACACAGCCAGGTCAATCAAGGTGTGGATGGAGGACCACCAGATCAAGACCTTGTCATGGCTATCCCAATCTCCAGACCTGAACCCCATTGAAAATCTCTGGAATGTGATCAAGAGGAAGATGAATGGTCACAAGCCATCAAACAAAGCCGAGCTGCTTGAATTTTTGCGCCAGGAGTGGCATAAAGTCACCCAACATCAATGTGAAAGACTGGCGGAGAGCATGCCAAGACGCATGAAAGCTGTGCTTGAAAATCAGGGTTATTCCACCAAATATTGATTTCTGAACTCTTCCTAAGTTAAAACATTAGTATTGTGTTGTTTAAAAATGAATTTGAACTTATTTTCTTTGCATTATTCGAGGTCTGACAACACTGCATCTTTTTTGTTATTTTGACCAGTTGTCATTTTCTGCAAATAAATGTTGTCAGTCGTATATAGAATAAAACAAAAATGTTCATTTTACCCAAACACATACCTATAAATAGTAAAACCAGAGAAACTGATACATTTGCAGTGGTCTCTTAATTTTTTCCAGAGCTGTGTGTGTGTATATATATATATGTATGTGTATATGTATATATATATATATATATATATATATATATATATATATATATATATATATATATATATATATATATATATATATATATATATATAGTGGCAAAGTGGTTCATAGTGTGCAGGTGCAGGTGATCAATGCACAGACAGACAATTATAATCCAGGTGCAAAGGTTTGTTTTATTTAGTTTATGTCCAGTGCAAAACAAACAGTAAACTGTTATTGTATCCCCACATTAAACACAAAACACATACACAAGTCTGTTAGTGTGTGAATTAGTGCTTGTGGTGCAAATACAGTTTATGGTGATATGAGTGCAGTGCTGTTCCGGGTTTGTGCTGGCCTCTGGTGACAGCTCCGGAACGTGTTAGCTGTCTAATAATAAAAACCAACAATTAGACAAACAACAAACAAACATTCACGATACGTATATTCACAATACAGGTCCTTCTAGGTTCTTTTACCAATAACCAAAAGGAAGCAACCGATTACGTCGCTTCAACCCCTTACTAACTCATGACCCCTTGGTAAATGATTGCAGCCGCTCCTCCAAGTGAAAAAATAAGTGATATCTGAAACAAAACCAAGTTATCAAAAGGGCCCAGCCATTTAAAGTGAAGATCAAAAACAGAAGACAAGTTTCAAGACACCACTGGGACAACCTTGCCGTGCACCGCTTTTTACAGTTGTGCCTATTTGATTGGTGCTGGCCAAGGTTGCCCCAATTGTTTCTTCCAACTTGGCTTGTGTTTTTGATATCTCTACTTTAAATGGCTGGGCACTTTTGATAACTTGGAGTTTTTTCACATTCCCAGTGTGTTTTTGTTTCAGATTCTATATACTGTGGATTTATATCTTGGTACCTTACTACTTCATAATATTCACCTGGAAAGTGTTATAGGCACAATATATCCATGGCAGGGGACAATATGTTCTGTATATAATACATTGATCTCGAGTTTGAAGTGAATACAGCTTGTGTTGTGAATAGCTTGTTTTGTTTTATTTCTACCTGTTTGTTTTCTACCTTCTATCAAAGTAGACACTCTTCTGAAGCATTGCTTGCTCAGGTGTTGCATACCTCTTCAATGATATACCACTGAAAACACATAACTAAGTGACAATAGCATTTTTGTGAGATGGTGTCCTCCTGAAGAAGAAACAAATGTTCATTATGCGCAAAAAATAACACTGTTTATTTTTATATGGTTTTCAGACTATCCTTACAGTAAAGAATCAGCAGTATTCTTATGCCAAGGATCCTGTTGGACATATGGAGCCATTTATCACAGAAGCTGGTTTGGAGCAACTACAAGTGATCTAAACATCTTCCATACTTACTCTATTATTGTAGTCAAACATCTTTGTTATGCTGTTGAATTAAAACATTGATGAAATCACAGAAAGACAATTCTAGACAGGATGCGGACTGGTTGCCTGGAACAAAGTTTTTAAAAACACCGTAAAGCAGAATGCATCCCACTGTTAAAATCAGCAAGTCAGTCCTGCTGTGTCTTATATGGATATCAATACCTGCTCTGCTGTTGAGCGAGTTCAAACTGGCCTATGTGACAGACTTCAGTCTCTACAACTGCACCTGCATTAGGTCCCTGTCATTGTGTGGCCGCATTGACCCTGGAGAATGTGACTGCAATGCTTTCCCGTTTTCCGTGCTGCACCGTTCTAACAGTGGCAGCGTCCTGAACGAGAAGTGCATCACGGTCTGGTACACTTCCCCTGGCAACGTGGCTCTCCTCCTCAACAATTCTGAAGTGCACCACTTGTCTCTTGTCAAATGCGATTCCACTGGTTGGAAACCAATTCAATACGATTACTTCACTGTACAAAGACTGGAAAGACTCACTGTCTCGTACCGTAACAGGTATGCAGATTTCACTAAAGCTATTGAACTTGGACGGCAAAGGCTACCTGGAGCTCATGATGATGAAGCGAGCATGGCCGTCATCCATCTATCTGTCCTATCTGGACAAACAACCTTGAAGGCCTACACCATTCAGACAACTGGCCACAGCAACGGCAGCTTTCCTTTCCCAAACTTGAGCATGGCCCATTCATATCTATCAGACGCATCGAACAGGTTTATAACTTTTGTCTACTAAAGCAGTGTTTTTTTTTCCTTTTCACCTCAAGTAGCAGTGTTTCCAGCAGGGACCAACAGGTGTACCAGTAACTATGTGCAACTTTATAAACAACTTAAGTAAAGATGTTACTTTACAACTCATTGCAATTCCAGAGTAAAGATGAATATGTTTTAGCATCCTTTAACAAAGGATTGAAATCTTTAAAAAAATAAAATAAAATAAAAGTTTATAGTTTTATCCTTCTGGGTGGCCAAAAGTTTGAATAAATTAATTACGAGAGTACTGTTCCTGCACAGCTTTGACCTAGACCTTTTCAACAGAAAAGATCTTTTTTTTCTCATTTTATTTTATCTTCTTTTTAGATTTAATTCCTTTTAAGTTAAAATGTTAATGCCCTTTAAAATTGCCTTTTTTAAGATGTATTTTTACTGTTTGACATAGGCATTTTACACATAAAGTAGGCAGGGAAGCAGCGCAAATGAATATCAACGAGAAACTGTCCTCAGGGCATTAGCTGATTCTAAAGGGTTAGGGATGGGGATGGGGTTGGGTTAGGGTCAGGGTGGATTGATGTCGTAGAGGAGCAGAGATCGGGAAGTAAAAGGTGGGACAGTTGCCCTAGAGTCATCTAATGCACAGAGGGCAGTTTCTAGAGGATATTCGTTTGCCTGCATCAGATGTTTAAATGTGGGGACTTATTTGCATGTTAGCTTCAGATTTAGCTTGGAAAATAATTATTTATTTTGAAAAAATATTTATTTTTCCAGATTGAATTGCTAATCACAAAGAGGTATTTCAGATTTATCTGTTAGCTAAATGTTGATTCCAAGTGTAAGAAAAGATGTAAAGACTGAAGCATTTTTTCCAGATTTACTTCTCATATGGATTTTAAATGTTGAATTTGTAATAAGCATTTTCAATATTTATAAATGATATCTGAAAGTAGAAATTTTAAAAGGTATAGGAATGTTTTTATTAACATTTCTGTATTAAGAAAATTGGTTAAATATAGGAAAAATTATGTGATTTAAGTTAATTCTTCTAAATACTGCATTAGCAAATAGTTCTATAGCAGTAAAGAGCAGATTTTTGCACATCAGGGCTATTGTTTTCTTAAAGGGAGTGTCAGTTGTTTGACCTTTAAGTTTGTGTTTTTCCTAAAATGTCCTTAAAATCAGGCCCATAATATTTTTCCAGTACCTAGAGACACCACTAGCAGGCCTGACACAACACAGAATGTGTGTGAAGCAACTCTAATATGACTAGAATAGGCCATGGAGCATTTATAAACAAGTATTAGAATTTATAATTGGTTGTAAGCCTTAGATATTATATTATCCCAACAATCTTATAAAATCAATCCAAGTTCACTAAAAATAATATACAGTACAGTAGTGAATATGTGTTCTTAATTTGGTTACTGTTTTCCTGAAAGCTGCTTTCTTTTTTTTGTGGTTTATATAGCTGATATAGCTGGTTCAGCTTTTATGTTATTTTTAAAACTGTCCACATTTTCCACTGAACTATCCACCCATGTTAGGTTCCTTTGTAGACAGGAAGTCACTACTGGAATTTATTATTAGGCTGTATAAGCTTTCTGTGCAGTTTCTTTCAGACATAGTTTTTATAGCTTGGAGACGATAAACTGTAATGCTGTAATGGCTAACTTAAAGTGGTTATAGCGAATGAAAGAATTCCTTAGTCGTTTGCTTCCATTTCTTATGTAGATCTAATATGTGCACTTTTTGAAAGAATCGTGTGGCTTTTCATTTAAAAAACATGGTATCTGATTGCTGTAGGTAAACCATTATAAAGTACAGAAATGAACGTATTAATGTATACAGAAAAAGGGTAAAATGAAGAAAAACTTAATTGTAAAATAGTTCACATTTGTTCATGTAGGTGTAGTATTATTATTATTATTATTATTATTATTATTATTATTATTATTATTATTATTATTATTATTAGTATTGAATTAAGTTTTAATAAATGTCCCCCTGTAACTGACAAGATTTTAAATTCATTATTGTCAAGTGTCAATTTCCTCATTCCAAAATGTGTGTTACAGGCTCAGACTTGATTACACTGTGTTACAAAAAAAATGTTTTTTTTTTGTTCCTGGGTAGTAAGTGTTATTTCCTAATTGCTTATGCCTCAAAAGTATAGAAAATGGCTATTATTCCCCATAAACTTTGCTTTTGTGACCAGGACAGTGATATTTCAAAATATCACTATTTCCAATGGGAAAACGGGCAAATGTGTGTCTTTTCGTTCACATAAAGTCAGAAAAAAACAACATATGAATCCAAATTAACATGTATTTATACTAAAGTAATACAAAAATGACTACAAAAGATTTAGAAGTGAGTAGTTTCTCGAGATTTACGATTATACTGTATTGATGTATATGATGACATATATGGTACACGTTTCAGTCTTGATTTAGACCAGTGCGCCTACTCTACAGTGCTCTGGGTCTTGCTTTTCTTTTATCCATTATAAAAAATGTTATGGTGACGATCCCTTCCACTACCCCAGGGGATCGCAACCCACAGTTTGAGAACACTGATCTAGCAGAATGCTGATATTCCACACAAGTGAATGCCAGTGTTGAATCCTGAAAGTAATTATAAATGCACCGTGTATCTTTAATACCCATCTTCACAGTAAAAACAGTTAGAATACAGTGCTCTGCAGAGCTAGACAGTCTTTGCCTTCATAAAACTATTCCTATACCCAATGTCCCAGTTATAAAAGACAGAAAGCAGTGTTTTGTTGCTATCTTCCCTCATAAAAATGTTTCTTCTAATGCTGGTGTGAAGCAGAATTAATTTGTTAGCTTAAGTGATAAAGAAAAAGGGAATGATGTAAACAGAACAATGTGGGCTATTGGTTGAAACAAAGAAGTCGTTATAAACGATGTAAACATCAAGTGCTGTATAAAACAGACTTTTAAAGCTCTTTGTTGGAGCAGGAAGAATTAAGAAAATACTGCTGCTCTGTCTGGAATATAGGTAAATATCACCTTATTCTGTATTTTTCAAACTGTCATTGAAGTGTAATAAAGTGTTAGTATTAAACTGACTCGTTGTACAAAGTGAATCATTCTGGGTAACCAATCACAAAGACTCACACCAGTGAGCCACTCAACACATGATATTAAATGAAAAGTGCATATAACTAAATAAAATGACCAAATTGTAACCCATACCTGTTGCATTAATTTCGCTGGTCATTTAAACTTATATTTAATTACCAGTGTAGTTCAAATTAATGCAAATAGTTATTGGAGCAATACAGCACATAACCACGTGGTGGAGCTCTAACCCTTCAAAATACATAAAGGGTCCTTTGTAAGTTATTAGAACTTTGTTGTTAAGAGCCAGTTTCCTTTCCTAAAATGTGGAGTTTTTAATGCTTACGTAACATTATAAACCATTATAGCATGTTAAACAGTGGTTCCTGTAATATTCATTATGCAGTTCTTCTTTAAACCTTAAATTACTTTCAGTTTGGGATTCAAGGGATTTGGGATTGGAAATGCATAGATTGAGGTTTCAATGTTATAAATTTTATACATGTTGCAACGTGATCCACGGCTGCTCTTTTTAAGCAAACAAATACTTCAGAAATGAGACATACAGGAAATTATATGCTGAAATTAGTTAGAAAAGACTGACTGTAATTTATGATAGGTTTCTTAACAATGATAAAGTAAACACTCCACCACTATACCCTCTATGGCACACACTCTTAAAAGGCTCAAGTGGTCATCAGTTAGCTTGAGTCTAATTTTTTTGACCCAGCAAAAATATGAAGTGTCCTTTTGCTATTTAAGGAATATAGAAGCAGTGCCACCCCTGGGATAGAAACCCCATAACTGGGGAGGGGGGTGGGGGGGGTTGAACCCCACAACCCCACATGGAATACACCCCTGGCAGTACATTGTATCCTGTGGCCTGGCAATAACTGAAACTCTTGGTAATGCAATTGTTTCATAACTGAAGTCTATGTTCAAATAAAAGCTTTCACGTTATTCTCAGTTTTTCAGAATTCGAGAATTAGAGATACTGATGGAATGCTTTTGTTGTTGCCCATCATTACAAACAGATGCTACATGTTACTTCAGTATACTTTCCTTTAATTAACATGGAAACGTGGGAAGCCAGCATGGTAAGAGAACAGAAGGACAGGTGATTGGCGAATTAACAATTAACTCACATGTAAAGGAACTTTGCAAAAACAGCTATATGCTACCAGATGACAGAACTTCCACTTTGCTGCACTATAAATACCTGTCATGGGGAGTTTCAGCCTGGTAACAGTGTTAACACTCCACTGATTCTCTACGTGATCTTGGACAAGCCTCCTGGTCTTTTTGTCTTTTTTTGTTTTTTTTTTTAATTGCAGACCTACCCAGCTGTTAAATTAGCAATAAGCAGTTCCCCACTGGAAATTCAATTTTGCTTTTCAGTACTGAGCAAATAATTTCTGGAAATAAAAAAGCAAAGCATGGATTGGCAACTTTAGCCTGAGAGGGTCAACAGGTATAATGGAATATAACTGCTTTAAGATCTGGATGGAGCTTGTATTGGCTTGTAGACAATTAGGAGCCTGGGCTGGAAGTGCCAGCAAGAATTGCTTACCGATCAATTTATTTATTGGTTTATTTTTTTATGTATTAACAGGACAGTTTATTATTTGCTTTTTGAACACATGCTGAACAAAAAGTGAACATGAATATATTACCATTTTATATCAAACCATATAGAATGTTGCTGTCTGTGATTCTTCTGCATTACTGTTATAAATTATTGAAATACTTATATAAGTACCACAATATATGTTTTTTTGGGGTTTTTTTTTTCATTTTAAATGTTTATTTAAAAAAAAAAAAATGAAGTCATTACTATTTTTCATATTGCGTTTTTTTTTTTTTTAATCAAGTTTCCTTTTATAGTATTGTGAAGTAGACTAACAATAAAAGATTTCAGAAAAAAAGCAAGTGTAATTAATCTTCTACCTAAATTTGCACTATATTATTAAATACATGAAAGTCATCCACTTAAAACCAAGTATACCAAATAAAACAGCCTTTGATCGAGGTACAAGGCCTTCCTTTAACAAAGACCTTGAAATCTTGTTTTTATTAATGCGATTTCATACATTTTTGTTGCACGGTAGGCTGAGCCGCATTCTTATGTTGTTGCTACGGATGGGAATTGTTGGGTATCATGTCACACATAACGGTACATTGAGTCCCCATGCTGGGCCGTGAACTGATCCCATGGTCACTCTGTGACATTTGCCGTGGAAACAAGGGGCTGGGAAAAAGGCGGGGGCCAATTCATCCTCTGTCTCCTCTTCCTGCTTGGGTCTGTCTCCAACCCAGTCTCTATTCACTTTCTCAGGAGTTATTCATGAGCAGCGCTGAGAAAGAAACAAAAAAATACCATCCATATACAATGTAACTGTTGAAAGCTGTGAATTACCTGAAAACTATAAATATAAGTTTGTTAATTCTACTTTAATTCGCATGTCTGGTTCTTCCCATGCTGAATATTGCTGTCAATACACCAGACAGTGTTTTATTTATTTGTCTCCCCCATAATAAAACAAAACTGGCCAAAACAATAGGTCATCCATAAAGAAAGACAATACATGACACTTGTTACTTATTAATAAGAAGGGAACTGTTTTAAATTCCATGTTTTGTGCACCTTTCTTATCAATAATTGTATCCTTATCATAACACTTTTGAATATTTTGCCAGAGATAACGAACACTCATTTTCATTAGGAGAAAAGGCATGTTGGTTTTAAAATGATGCGATAAAAAACATTATAAACCTTATTATTAGTATTAACAATAATCTGTTATATATTAATCTATGGTGTCCCATTATCATATTTCATTTTACAAACAAACAATAATGGTTTCTATTTTCTACATTGTTCAGGAGTTTAGGCTCCAGTTCACCATACCAGGAAGATTTCCTATTTCAGTTTATTTTACATTCACCGAAACTAATTTTAGCTGTAGAAACACAACTTTCCTTTCCTTTTGAAACCAGCTTGCAATTATGTCACTCTTTGCAAGATAGGCAGATGCTGTTGCTGTTAAATTGATATAGCAGGAGGATATAAAGGACACTTTCAAAACTGTTTTTCCTGTCTTTGTCCCCTTTAACAATGCTTTCAGTTTTATTTTTTGTTGTGCTGTATTGGTATGTTGCTTTTTTCTTCTTGGTGATGAGGTTGGCAGGGATTACAGCTACATTCTAATGTACTGTACTCAATTAATCTTACCTTGACTTTCATTAGTGCCTTCGCCTCCAGTCGTGGTCAACTACCACGCGGCAGAGCCTTCATCGAGAGGGCACTGTCGCTATTAGAAATTTTTCTCATTATTTTCAAAACAACACTTTAAAACCTAAATTTACCTTGAACTTGTAATGATTTATCAGGTACCCTTCTGCTGAGAAACGTATTAGGAAAATAATCCCCTAAAATGTTCATAAATTATCATATACATAGTGAGAGAAAAAAACTCTGAATAACTTTATCAAACAAATAACGTTTTACTTGTCAGAATTGCTTATAGTTTAGCTAGACAGTGCCTGATATTTGAATAAATAAATACATTAATTGCTAACTTGCTGGACTAAATGTAGCCAGACTGACTAGGGAAAGGTATTGTGGCACCCTTCTATCCCTCTATCTACTAGTAAAGACTCTACTGACAGTTCATATGATCAATACAGCAGGGATTTGGAGTGATATCCTCCAAGTTTAGTTTGTGTCACAGATTGTCTATCCAGAGTCTTAATTACATCCCATCCCTCTTTCCAGCTTTCAAGTTAACATTTTTTCAAATGTCAATTTGAGTGAATTTCATGGCTGTCGTTGCCATCTTTTTATCCTGTCTGCTTATGTTATTGACAGTGACATAAGCCCTAAGGATTATCTGTAGATTGATGCAAGTGACAGATGCTACCAAACAAACCTGGAAGCTTTTTGTATTGTATATTTCACACAATCAAAGCGGACTGAACAAAGCACTCAAATCCCAACGCACAGAAAGTGGAAATGCATAACTTTGGAACATTGATTTGTAACTAAACCTGGGATTCATTTTTAATTATGATGCTGCAATACAGTTAAAAAGTACCAAATAACAAAATCTATGATAACGGAATGTAATTCTTTTATGACCAAAAATGGCCCAAACCGTCAATTATCAATTATCACAGTAGTTTTGGTATTTGGTATTTTTTGAGAAAGCCGCTATTAACCTGAGTAACTAAGTTCCATATTTTCAACAGCAAAGATTGGATGATTTGGCAGAACTCCAGTTACACTGTTCCTCTTGTTCTAGTAAAACCTGCCAATGCACTCTTCTTGTTCAGCAAAAGGGAGTAAATAAACCTAAACAGCCAAAAAACAAGCTGAAAAAAAACATATGCCGTGGAAGCAGGCTTAGCTACACTGCAGTAGGTGCACATGAAGAGCTAATTGTATATACAGTATTTGATTAGAATATCAGAGCCTTAAAGAGAGAGACTTCCCTGCTTGCCTTGTGATGACCGGGAGGGGAGGCCCCCACAGATTCCCCTGAGAAGAAGCACCACTCTCTCGTCGGGGTGAATGAGCCCGGGCTAAGCCCCTGGTTCACAGCTCTTTTGTCAAGCGGCCTCCAGCCCCTGGCCTAGGGAACTGACTGGCGGCAGTTTGCAAGTGTATGTGCTTGGCTAGGAGCCTACAGCTCTCATTGTCCCCACCAGGCAGGGGATCTGATCGGGAAGCCGGAGCGTGTCATCCCTGATTGCCGGGGTTTCCAAGCTGCAACATGATGGGCAACATTTCAGACAATATCCAACATGAACATTCAAGGCACAGGCTATTCTTCTTCAAGACACTGGGACTGATTCCACATGATGTTTACCAGACCTTATTGCTGTGGCAACAAGGAGTACAGAATGTGGGCTTCAACTGGGAGCAGCCAAAATAACTATGTAAAACTTTCTAAAGCTTTCTTAAGCTCTGGGAGAATGAGAGTGTGCTGCTGAATTAGTGTTTGTGGAACAACATGTTGTGGTTTGTTACCAGCTGTAGAAGTGGAGGTTATATTGGATAAAGACTGGCATATATAGGGAGCCCACTTTTTAACTCTGTGGACCTATGTGAACTATATTTTAGCTTAATTCAGGTACATTAAGAAAAAAGCCACACAAGTTTAGCTAGGATTACACTCTACATAAAAATATTGACCTGTCCTGCACAGCTTCTAGGCAGGTCATTTATAGTTTATTGTTAAAAAAAATACAGGCTTCATGGATATTGCAGGTTGGTTTGCAGGTAAAAAATAGGCCTTTGAAGTGGTAAAAGGTGTTTTTTTCATGTTACTCCTGTATAAAAGAGAACATGAATTTCTGGTCCATTAATCAATTGTTTAAAATAGCACCACCCTCATAGTTATCATTACACACATTTTAAGAAGGCCTTGATGATAACATGCAGCGATTCGTGATCAAGGTCAGGAATGAACCCTGAAGCTCCTGTCGGGAGGATCGGAAGTTTTTTTTTTTATCTACTAATCAATCTAAGAGGTTTTTGAATAGCCATTGTTCTGACTCATCCCGCTATATTTGTTTTTCTAAAAGAAAAAGAACATGCCTCTCTGTGCTTTGGCTAACTCTACCTGTGCCATTAAGAGTGACTCATCACTGTAAAAAGGTGGATCGATTTCTCTTGAGCCAAATGCCATTGGTAATTAAAATGTAAGTTATATTGTCAACTCCCTTGGATACAATGTAATTTTCATTGTACGGCGTAAAGTCAGTTTATTTCTAAAAATAATAACTCTAGTCTTCTTGATGTGATTTTCAATAAAAACAGTTTAATTGAAAAGTTCTGTATGGTCAGCTATAAGTTCCTGCTCCATGCTGCCAGCTTGATTCCACCCTGGACCTGGTATTTGAATCGCCATCAAAATTAGCCTGTAAGAAAAATCAAGTGCAGTATCATTCTTTTGATAACATCTGATTTCACTTGGACTTCAATGGAGCCCTTCACTCTTTTCTGTAAACTTCTTTTTCTCATCTGGGAATGCATACCCTCATGCAGTTTGTAACAGAGAAAGAGTACTTGCTTTTTGACCCAGTGATCTGTTTAAGCCTATACAGGCTAATTTACTCACAAGATCTCTACTAGGATTTAAGTGGAAATCCTGCCTTTGTCTCATCACAGACATATGGAGCGCCATTTGTGCCAAAACTATCCGGGCGTTAGTGTGTCAATTTGTTTGTCAATTCGTGAATTTGTCCATTTGTTTGTCAGTTTGTGAATTGGTCAGTTTGTCCAGCAATTCGTCCATAAATCTGTCAATTCATACAGTAATTCATAAATGTATTGGTTAATTCATCTACTAATTAATAAATTAATTTCTCAATTGATTAATACAAAAGGCTGTACGGACCTGCAAATTTCCAATCAACCAGACAAACTTTCAACTGTCAATCTCGCACTGAGCCGAAAACACTGCAACCTTTCTAGCCAATGGGAGCACACACTAATATTTTAATCAATGAAAATCCAGCCTCACTTGAAACTGCTTCAGCCAATAATATTTAGCAGGGTGTTTCAAAAGTAGATATTCTATTTAACAAGATCACTCGACTCGGTTGATTTTCAATGGAGATTTCTGTCTTACTGCGCGCAAAGCATTGTGCTATATAAAGAGTCAATGCAGGTGTATGAAATGTTGTTGGTTTTCCCCATGTTACAAAAAAAAAATGCCGGTAGTTTGTTTACTGTACTATATTGCTGTGTCTTGATATTATTTAATGTTGTAATGTTATGTATTTCCAAAGTAACCGGTGTTACTGGACTGTTAAATGATTTAATCAATACGCTTCTATAGGGCGATGTTTCTGCGCATGCGCCAACGAACGGGACAGTGCTCAGAAAATAGAATTTTTCATAAGAACTACTTGTTGTCATAATTTACTAATGTTGCTGTTTTCTTCAAAAGGCCTTGGGCAAATGTGATATCTACTTCAAAAGTTGTATTCATTTTTTTAACATGGTGAAAACCAGCAGCATTTCGTACGCCTGTATTGACTCTCCATAGAATTTTTTTTCGCCTAAGTCTCTAATGACTCTATATAATGCTTTGCGTGCAGTGAGACGGAAGTCTTCATTGAAAATCAGTGGAATCGAGTATCTTGTTAAATGAATATCTTTTGAATGCACTTCTAAATATCATTGGCTGAAGCAGTTTTAAGTGAGGCTGGATTTTCATTGATTAACATATTAGTGTGTGCTCCCATTGGCTAGAAAGGTTGCAGTGTTTTCGGCACAGTGCGAGATTGACAGTTGGAAGTTTGTCCCTCCTGGCTTTTGTTGCAACTGTGCTGTAAATTACTTTAATGGACCAATCAAGGGCTTATTAGAAGCTTAATTGGTCCAATTAATCAATTCAGTGTACAGTCTGAACAAAAACCAAGAGGGCACTGGCCCTCCAGGACCAGGATTAGACACCCCTGTATTAGATGAATTAAC
Source organism: Polyodon spathula (assembly GCF_017654505.1). NCBI lineage: Eukaryota > Metazoa > Chordata > Actinopteri > Acipenseriformes > Polyodontidae > Polyodon > Polyodon spathula. The sequence continues at coordinate 41,058,637 of NC_054539.1, read as the reverse complement.
AAATACGTTTATGAATTATTGTATGAATTGACATATTTATGGACAAATTGCTGGACAAACTGACAAACAAATTGACAAATTCACGCATTAACAAACACATTGACAAACAAATTGACAAACTAAAGGCAGGATAGTTTTGGCAGAAATTGATAGTTTTGGCACATCACCCAGACTTGAAAAAGAAACTTCAAGTTGCTAAAACCAAAAAAAAAAAAAAGGAAATCCATTCGGGGATTCGGGGACCGCCCCCCCCCACCCCCCTTTTGGTTGTGTACGTAATATAACATATTCATCTACAACCACTAGGTAGGTACCCATAATGTATTTAAAAAAAAATATATAGTTTGCAACCCATTACAATGTATGGAAAAGAACATGTGTTTAAACTAAATTTAACAGCTGAACTTAGAGAATTCCATTCCAGCTAGCATGCACTATAATTTTGAACAGTGTGCTTCGCCTAGTCATTCATGAATATGTTGAATACAAAATTATACAAGACTCGATCTCTCAGCACTTGTTTTATAGATTCCATTGCGCAGTTAACAAGGTCATTTATGTATAATTAACTTTAAATGTCTCCTGGGTCTTAGTGTACTTATCATTGATTTCTTTCACCTTTGTTTCTCTGGACAGTGGTGAATTTATTGAAACACAAATTACTTCCCATGGTGACTCTTATATTTTGCTGCTAAACTCATCTTGCACGACTTGAGGGAATCATGATGTTTGATGCTGCCATCTAGTGGGAGCCAGAGGGAGTTCAGGCAGTTCTAAACTAAAAGTGCGAAACCAGAAACTTACAATAATAGTCCCCCCTGAGTGAATCCCACTTTACATATCACCATCTGCCATACAAGTTCTCTCTGAATACAAGTTCTCTGAGCCTCAAACGGGGAGTGTAGGCAGCATGCATTAATCACAGCTGGCACATGGACAACAGCAACATTAAATTATGGATACAGCAGTTTACTTAATGAATAAAACAAACTAACAGAGCAAATTAACTTGCATCCCACTCAGGAGAAAACTTGATTTAATTGAGCTGATGAAGACAAGTTTTGCAGCATATTCAAATTGAAACTGCTCTATCCTATTTTCGCATGTATGAAAATGACTACATTCTTTTGAAACTCATTTTTCAGATTGACATTATTAGAATATATTTTAAGCACATCTACATTAACATTTATCATTTGGCAATAGGCTGCAGACTAAAAAGCTATTGACAAAATGTTAATGTTAATTAAAAATGTTTTGTAATTCACAATTGAGTGACACGTGTCGCTCAGAGTGCAAATATAATATTCTGTCTGCAATGAAACTGACTGCAAATTAAGCTAATGTTTTACTATAAATCACAGTCAAATTAGTCCTGGAAGGTTATCTCTATTTATACAGTAAGACATCTTATGGTAAGTATATTGTGATATCAGCTTTGAAGATGACTCTACTTTTTATACATTTTTAAAAAGCATCAAGAAAGATAACAATCTGTTTGCATATTTCATAATTATTCCTATGTAACATAAGTTAATATGTTGTGTGTCAGGGGTCTCGTTGTATAAGAGATATCATCTTGTGCAGTTTATTCTGGTCAAAATGTGCAAAATGGTGTCACTTATAATAAGAAACACCCTAAACAGGACTATTAACTTATAAATCACAACAACTGAAACTACTATTAAACATTAAAAAAGTGTTCAGCTGTATGTCTAAACACAGAAATATATATGTAAACAGAATAAGATGTATTGGAACTTTCACTCTTAACAGTAATTGAATCATTTTTCTTACTGGATTTAATAATAATAATAATAATAATAATAATAATAATATAATAATAATAAATAATAATAATAATAAACGTCCATTCAATGCTGTAGGTTTACATGTTCTTGAAAAAATATCTGTCTTAAAATATTTCTTAGTGTACCCACCTACAAACATTTATACGGGCTAAAAAAAAACACGCACACTACAAATCTTGAAAAGCATCCAGTTTTTACCTGGGTGGCATTACAAAATAATTGTACACAAGGCCCTTTGCTGGAGTTTGACTTCTGTAACAAATGTGAAATTGTTGGCACCATGAGAAAGAAAACAGTTACTTCAAGTGTGTTAAGTGTTTACTCTTGCATTTATTATTTCCACCCCTGGAATAAAGGCCGGGGTGAAGCACAAAGCCCTGGACTGCTGGAAGCCCCATCAGTCTCTCCACACTTCTGCTGTCACTGCCTTTGTAACAAGAACATTATTCAAACTACAGGCTCCAGACTCCCAGGTAACTGGGGCCAGCAGGAAACTCAGCTTGATATCAAGTATGCTGTTCATCATTTGTTTTGTTTGCATGGGAAGAAACGGCTCTACCTTACTTTCATCTCACTTTCACTGACATAATTCAGTAGTAGGGGATGGTTTTATGGGGAAACACTATCAACCAAATTTGACTTATCGAATACCCCATCATGAACGGTCCTATAAATTACTTTGCGGACAATGACTGTTAAAATATTTAGTACCGATACAGAATCTTTTCATTTTTTAAAATACAGATTTTTCTTTATTTTGTATTCTTTTGTTTGTACGTGATTTTTTTTTTTTTTGTAACTAATTCATAATTGCGGCTTCTTTCTTTTTTAAGCATACAACTATGCACATATAATATATGTTTAGACAGTGTTCTTTGATTGAAAAATAATATACAAAATTAAATTCAGTGCTTTCAGTGAAAGTATTTTTTCTGTAAAGGAGCTTTCTAGAAAATGTTCCAGTGGATATTAATGATTAAAAGAATGACCCTTTGTTTTTGTATCTTTTTAATACATATTTCTGTTAAAACCAGTTATACAATGTAGGTTTCCCTTTCAAAAAGCTTAAATATGTCTTATATCCTCATTGTGTTTATTCAAAATAAGTCTACAACCCCTCTTTTTAATGTATTGCATCAACACGATTTGTAAAACCCACTCCGACCATTTTAGAAATATGTACAATTGAATAAACAAAGTAAAACAAATGGTAAATGTTTCACTAGTTATCATGCTGTGTGTATTTTATCTTCATTTTCTATAACCCAGATCCTTGTAATTAGCTGTGTTTTCTCACAACAAGCAGCACTCTAATTAAAAAAACAAAACAAAAATGTACTTAGCAAAATACAGTGGCAAGATACACTATCTTAAAAGGTAATTTACATCTAAAAGAAAATATATTCAAGGATTAGTTTTTGTTGGGTACTAATGAATTGCAATATCCAAAAAGTTCAAAGCCACTCTTTTTTTGTATTAACATAAGTTCTGTATGCATACAGAATTCATAATGTGAAGATAAATAATAGTAATCCAAAATAAATAAAGACATTTATTTACCCCATGAAAGACAAAAAAAACCCTTCACGTGGGCTTAATACATTTGGTAAATAATTAAACATGGTAGTGAACTGCTTACCTATCATCACTCATTGTACAATTGTTCTGATTGGAGTCACATGTTAACCTCTTGTTAGGCAGAGTGAATCGGGTGCTAGTGGAATTGAGGATGAGTGGCTCCAGCCGGGTCCAGAGAATGGAGTGGGCTGCTGAAAAGGCTGATGCCCTTTGACCCGCAGTCTTCACTTTGGCCATCAGGTCAACAGTTGCTTCACAGACCATAGCCGAATGTCTTTTCTTTGGGTGTCAGGAGGTGCTTGAAACATTATTCTGGGATAATTAAGAAATGAATATGGGTCAATGCGGACAAATAAATCAAACTGATCATATAAACACTGAGAGTGAATGCCCTGATTGAGCAAAAACAAGGAACTCCACCATGCTTGTTACCGCCGTGCTTAATGTTCACTGAATTTCTTAACATTACATCCAGAAGCAGCAAGTGGGAAAGCTTTGTGAGGGATCAAAAGCTGAGCAAAGAGACATGGGCTTTAATTGTTCAGCTTTATTTTTAAGATAAAGGCATGCAGTGCATCAATTTAGCTGGTATGTAATAAAGAACAAAATGTGCTAACAGAATGCTAATTGGGAAATGTTGTCAGCGCTGGATTCAGACTTAGAAACCAAAGTTCAAAATTAAGTGTACACAATATTACGATTATGTGCATGTTGATCAGAATATATGCAAAAGAAGTTAATCTTATAATGCTAATACTGTGTAATATTGCAAATTGAGATACCGGAACTGATTCCACACTTTGTATTGATATTATTTGTACAGGAAAGGTAAAAGCACATTTACTGAGAGGAATAAAGCATTATGTTATTACAGTAGCAAGAAAACAGTTAATGTAGTTACTAGTTTTATACAAATGACTTTATTCCTCTTTGAAGATTTGCCTTTGCAGCTGCTTTAATAAATGCACCCTCACATGAACATCACTGAGCTGAATGTACATATTTTGGTTTATTGATCTTACAAATGACCACATTTTACGTATTAAATTCACAATTCGCAGTTCGTCATAATGGTTTGTTTTTCTGCAATGTATTCAGTTTGGTTCATAATCAATTTAACACAATGAATAAGGCATGAAAAACTGGGCATTTGTTGGTGTGAGCTTACGGGGTCCAAAACCCACTGTACATTTTTTTTACCTCCACATCATTTGTAAATTATTTACTTTTTAAATAATGTATATTTAATACATTTTTAATAAACATTAACATGATGGCTTCACCGACGACTTGGCAAAAAAAAAAAAGATTTGGAGTCATTCGAAAATATTGTATTCTCATTTATATATATATATATAATATATATATATATTATAAGATATATATATATATAATATATATATATTAATTATCCTTTGACAATTATATAGAAAATGAATAAACTGTTGCCCTTTTTTAAAATTGTCAGTTTTATTGCATGCTTATTTAAGTATCTTTCCCTGACCTATATTGTGGATTTTAAAATCCATTCCCATACCCTCATTAACTTCAATACCATTGTCACTGCAGTTAAAGTTTTCACTTCTACAACACAATGTATTCTCCCACTGATGCTATGTACAGTTAGAAGTTCCATTGGGGCATGTTAACAACAAAGAGTTTAATAGTTCCTCTGAAACTGCCTCTCTGTCCAGTACATGGATCACTTTGAAACGTTGCAAAGGTAAGACAGAGTTTTAGAAATGAAATGTTTACCTAAACAATGATAACGGGGCTGTAGAAGAGTGCTGAAGATAATTAAGGAAAGAAAATGCATTTTAAAATGATATTTTTTTAATTACATGTATGGTATGTATTATAGTTATTAATAATACTAAGACTGCTGTGCCACCTGTAGTTAATAAACACAAATGTTTTCACCTACTTCACAGCTTTACAAACCACCCGATAAAATCAGCAGAATGATTTATTAGGAGGAAGAAAACGTTTATGTAGATTCAAGAATGAAAAAACGCACATGCTAATGTATTAACGCAAGAATCCAGCAAAACTAGAGGAATTAATTATTATTATTATTATTATTATTATTATTATTATTATTATTATTATTATTATTATTATTAATAATAATAATAATAATAATAATAATAATAATAATATATTAGTAAGCCAGGTAAGTACTAAACAAACCCTCGACCTGACATGCTGCTTGTTGTTGTTCAGTGCTCAGACAACAGGAATCTGAGAGTAAAGAGAAAATACTTATTTCAGAAATATATGTGGGAAAACTATCTATACGAGAGACTTAGTTTCGCAAGGTGTAATGGATAATGAAGAGAGATGAAGGGAGACCCTATACCATGTCAAATCAGCTTCTTTTGCCAGAGGTCAGGACATTCTGTCTGGATCCACTAGAGTTTTCTTCAGAAGTTTTTACTATTCATTCACACAATGTAACTGTCAGTCTTAACAACGGTTCCTGAGTCCACTGGCTCCACAACTCACAGGGTAACACAATATTTCACAGCACTAAACAATTGCCTGTCTGTGTAGGCAAACCATATGGTTACTATAGAGGGCAATATTGACACACACTACTAATTATTCATAAGGAAAAATGAATATGTTATCCTTGCTTTGTAACATATTTCCATATCCTATTTTTTTCAATTCATAAAAAAGAGCCAGCCATGAATTTAATTTCTGCCACAGCAATACATTAAAGTAATAATTTCATATTTAAAATATTGCCTTATTTGTATTTTTTGGAATGTTTCTTTTAGATTTGTCTCAGGGTTTCAAGGTTGGCTATTTGTTTTAACAACTTGAAAATATTTTTTTAGTTGTTTAATATTCCTGTTAGTTTTAAGGTCTAGTATTATGGGGATTCTTCTGTTCTCTTTAATATTATTATTAACGATTCCTATGCTTGTAAAACTAGAGAGATACTTACACAAGATAAGGGATATTAGTGCAAATCTCCTGTGTGTTCTTATTTGCTGTGTTGTTTTTCCTGTTCTTTGTTTGAGATTTGTTTGGTTTCAAGGTTGTCTGTATGTTTAAAAAATAAATAAATAAATAAATAAAAACCTTTACAAATATTTTTAAAAAGGTCCCCACTACCATTTTATAACTTCTGACTTGGTGTGATGGCCTGTACACACAGAAAATCATAATCCTGCCATGTTAGTATTTCATGGGACTGTTCTGAGTCAATATGACAGCTGTAGCAATATTCTCCATATAACAGGATAATATATAAGACAGTGGTCTTGTACCTTATACTGTAGATATATGTTGAGATATTAGCCGTAAAGGTTTTTATATAAAATGTGATCCGTATAACAAATGCACAGTTTGGAAAAAGCAATCCTTTTTTTCTAATTCAGCTTACTGAGCTGGTAATTTGTAACTTCCTATTTCTATAAGCAGTGACACGATATTTAGCTCACAGCGTTACATACATGTAGAAGGACAAGACTTTTGTATACCTAACAAATTTGTATTTTGTACAACAAACTTAACTTGCATTGAAACATACATGGAAAATAACAAAATAAGTACAATACAAATTGATAACAATTACAGGGATAATGTACATGTTAGAAAGTAAAAAAAAAAAAAAAACTTTAATCAAAAGATTTAAATAAAAAGTACCAGTAATACAGACATACACACATTAAACCTACCAGTTACTACCAGTTACAGTTGACAAACTATTTTAAGTGCAAGACAGAGATTCACATCCAGTTTTTCCGTGAGATAAATTAGGTGTTTAAATCAACATGGAAGGCAAATAATGGGGGGAAAAAAAACCTTGAGATTTTCTCCAATGTTCGAAAGGAAGGCTGGTTTCGTACATTTTTCTCAAGGTTCATGGAGAAAGAGGTTTACAACATTTCACATAACAAACACTTCCCACATATAAGAATCCAAAATTCCCACTTGCTTCAGCTTTCTTGTCACTTAGAAGAATACAGTTTTTATTTTTAACTAAGGTAAATAAATGTAACTGGGCATTTTTTAAAGGAATCAACCCAGAGCTCATTGGTGAGGCCCAAGAAGTTGTACATTTTAATGAAGAATTGAAACCAATTACAGTAATTTTTACTGCAGACGTATAGTTTCAACATACAGCAATTAACCCTCTTCCCTGCTCCACATTGATGCTCGTCTCTTAGAGGCTTGAATGGCCTCCTGTCTGCTTATGATCATTGGCTTTTTCCATTGCGTGAAGGCTTTAAAAGGCAAGAAAATTGGGCAAAAGTTTCTGCTGATTATATTATACAAATCCTAAATCTAGACTAAAAATACAGTCACAGACAAAAGTATTTGGGCAGTTAATTTTTTTAGAAAAACCACAAAGAAAGTGATCTCTATAGTTTCTATTGAAAGATATAATAAAGTAAAGATTCAGCTTTATAATAAAACAACACATTATTGCATAAGAAAAATAACATACAAAAACTATTATCATACTTTGACAAAAGTTTTTGGCAATCAACATATTTGGTATGAAATCCATTCTTTGCTAATTATTGACAATTATCATGATTAAAAACCAAAATCTGATGAAATTATAGAATAGATAAATACATAATTCTCAAGTGCTGAAAAATAAATTTGTGATTCAGAAAAGTAACAAAAATGGTTAAAACTAAAGAGTACAGCAACGACCTCAAAATGCAGTGATACAACTGAACGAAAAAGGAGAAACTACCAGAAAAATTGCAGAAAGACTCGGTTTACCAAAAAGCACAGTGTGGGCAAACACAAGAGATCATGAACTATTGCAACTAGGCTCCAGGTGTGGAACACTCAGAAAAATTTCTGCAAAATCTGGAAGAAGAATAGTTTGAGCAGCCAGGCAAAATCCTGGGATTACTGTAGGAGATTTGCACAAGAATTGAGAGAAGATGGTCAAGAAATTCACGAGCGAACAATTCAACAATACCTTAACAAGATGAATGTCCATGGGCGAAAACCACGATGCAAACCTTTGTTAAAAATAATACACCACAGAAAGCGATTGGAGTTTCCCATTGAATACTTGAAGAAGCCTGATGATATCTTCAACCAAATTTTATGGTCAGACAAATCTAAACTTACTTTATTTCACCAGAAAAGTAACAGTATGTTTGGAGGAAGAGAGAATATCATGCCCAGTGTTTAACATGGTGGAGGTTGTGTGATGGTATGGTCTTGTTTTTCCTAGTTAGGAACTGGTGACCTTTGTATTGTAAAAGGATCAATGAATGCTGCAAAATATCAAGCAATTTTGCACGCTCATTTGTTACCCAGTGTTAGAATGTTTATTGGATGGAACTTTGTATTCCAGCAGGATAATGACCCTAAGCATTCTGCAAAGTCTGCAAAGGAATTTCTGAAAAAGGGAAGATTATAGTTATGAATTTGCCATCTCAGTCCCCAGACTTAAACCCCATCAAGATGTATGGATTGACTTGAAGGCTACTGTTGCAAAAAGGAAACCAAAGTTGCAGAACTCAAAGCTATATATGTGCAAGAATATCTCCGGAAAGAGGCTAGGACCCACTTTAAAAATATAAAAAAAGATTGCAAGCTGTAAAGAAAGCAAAGGGTGGGCACACAAAATACTAATGTAAGGGTGCCCAAATACTTTTGTCAAAGTATGGAATTAGTTTTTTGCATATTATTTTTCATTTTATGCATATTATGTAATAATTTGTTGTTTTATTATAAAGCTGAAGCGCTACTTTAATTTATATCTCATCAAAACAATAAGAAATTATAGAAATCACTTTCTTTGTGGTTTTTCACATTTTTTTAACTGCTAATTACTTTTATCTGTGACTGTATCTCATCTTTGTTCTCTGATTTCCATTACATGAGAGATGATGTTAAAACTTCATGCTGATTTGAACTTGGCTCTCGCCAAGATAAGAACCAACTAAGACATAGATTTACAGTAAACTAATGTGATCCATCTGCATCTCCATCCATTTGTTTGTTTCCATCTAATCACCCTTCTGCCTGGTGTTGATTGCTGAAGTGTAATGCTGGCTCTAGGGATCAGCTTATTTTGCCTCCCCAGCACAATGGCTGCGATGCTGCTCCTTTCTGCTGCTTCAGGTAAGTTCTTCATTGTGTGACGCAACTCTTGGCCACTAAACCCGACGTCTCTGAGAAACCGGGTTGTAGAGTGTGCCACAAATCCTCAACAACCCAACTCCACTGGGGAAACCCGGACTCTACATCCTCGCAGTTTTTTCCTCTCATACGCCTCATCCACAGCATCCTCCCATGGCACTGTTAACTCTACCTGGTGAATAAGGCATGCTGATCCAAACCACAAGACAATGTCTGGTCGAAGGTTAGTGGTGGAAATCTGAGGTGGAAAAATATGCCGTTGACCAACATCTGGTAGCATTTTCCAGTCTCTAGCAGCTTCCAGTTGTCCTGGGCGAAGCTTGGTTTTAACACCTTTTCTTGGTGGTTGCTCTCCTGGACAGAGGAATGTAGTCTTTTGTGTGTAATGCTTTGATGGAACTAGTGGCAACTTATTGGTCATGTTACGATTGTCTTCCAATGTTAAGGCCAAACATCACAACACCTGGTCATAAGCACCAAATAAACCATCCTTGGCTAAGACCAACTTTACATCCTGTCAAAATGTGCCTTAATGTTGCTGGTGATGAACACAAAGGACATGAGGGATCCTCACCCACCCAGAGGTTTAGGTTCTGTGGTGATGGGAGAACATTATATGTTGACATGATGAGGAAACTGATCTTGCTCTGTTCCATTGTCCATAGGTCTTGCCAGCTGACCTTGCGTTATTCCACGCTCTCCCATCTCATCAATTCTCCCTGCTTGGCCTGGAAAATGGCCTTTACACACCTGATCTTCTACTCCTGCTTTTGCATCTTGTTGACGATCAGCTTCCTCTGTTGAGCTGGGGCTGCTTTGTTCCATGCAGGAGGAGCTGAACTGAGACCAAGACCCCCTCTTCTTGCCCCATGATATCACTGATTCGAAGGGCAGCCTTTGAGTCTTTCAACAAAGGTGCTTCCTCCCTTACACATTTGTTGTGTGACTCTACTAATTTCATTTCCAGTTGGACCTTGGCACACTTAAAGTCCTCAGTTAGAGCGGAACCTGTAACTGCAGTATTCCCTTACCATAAAGTCCCACTCTGCTGAGGCAGCGTGGAACTCCCAACCATTTCCTGATGTATGAACTGATTAAAGCTTCCAGCTTCTCTACTTTTGTCAAAGAAACCCACTTAGGTGCACAGTCCTTCATTTGGTATTTGGGTGGATTGACAGGTTGGATGCTTGAAGGAATTGACATAGGCTCCTGCCTTTTTGAATCTATATGTGTTTCCTCCAAATATCTCTCCAGCTCAAGCGTAGACGATTTTAGTATGCCATTTTTCTCACTGGTCAATAACTTCTTTACAAATTTGAATGGATCTTTATAAAAGTTAGTTCTAGCGTTTCCGTAGGTCTGTGCAATGTTGCAAGCTTATTTTTTATGACCCTTTGTAACAGATTGAGTCCCTTCTTCTGACTTTGTTCTGCTCTTCTCCATTACTTCCTCCGCTGCCTTCTTTCTCTAACTAAGCATTCGATCTCCTGCTGCTCTCTAGACTTTCCAGGAATAGTTTGTACTTTTTCCTTCCTTTTTTTTCAACTCCAAACCTCTCTCTTCCATATTCGTAGATGATGTCCCCAAATTTATCAAGCTTCTTTTCAACTGTTCCACTTAACCTTTCCAATGCAAAACAGAGATCAGTGTTTACTGTGTCCCACAAAGTTTTCTCACAAGCTCCTGGCCATTTAACTCCAGGCTTGTGCCCATTAAGGTTCTTTTTTCTCTTATGTTGGTTTGTTTGACTGGGTTTGCAAGGATCATTAGGTTCACCTCTAGTTGTATCCATGCAAGTCCTCCTCACATCTATGACGGGGTGCTGATACCCTGCGAACTACGGTTTGCTTCCTGTCGCTGGATGTCATTCATCTGACTTGACTGTCTTTTTAAGAAGTACTGATCAATGCAATTTCCTTGTCCCTTCTCCCTCAACCATTTCAATCTCCCTTGATGAATCTTCAAACCCCTGACCATTGTTGCCTTGCTCCTTCTGCAGTCACAAACCTGGAGTTCCATATCTTACTAACTGCAGATCTTGAACTAATCTTTTGTGAAGTACTCTCCATCCTTAGATCCATTTCCATTCCTAAGTCGTTAACCGTGTTGTTCAACATTGAGTCATCTTCCACCCCCGCTCTCCCAGACTTTAGGGGAAGTTTTCTCTATAATTTCTTAGAAGTCTGGGCAGGTGTCTCCAGCATCCTGCTTGCCTTTGAAAACACAGAGCTGGATACTGCCGACAAGGGTAGCTAACCCTTGCCAGCCCCAATGGGTTATATTCAATACAAAGTTGTTTGAAAAAGTCTAATTGTGCTTTGTATGCTTTGTTAAACTATGTTAAAACTTCCTTTCATAAAATGTAGATTGCCTTTGGATCTTAAAGATTCCTAAAATGTCTGTCAGACCCGTATAATTTTTTCTTCATGGTCATAATGTGTTAACGGGCACATCATCACCACAAACATTTTAGGTTCTCAAGGGTTAACTTGCTGGAACTCTTTTACACATTCAAGTGTGTATTGATTATTTAGGTATTTGTGGAGTTTTACATACCAGCCTTCAATGATACCCAAACATGCTGACATGGGCATTTGATGCTTTTGGCATCCATTGTTCCAGGAGGTGTTGAAACACATTCTTCCATAGTAGGAAGAGTTACTCCCTGTGCTGGACATTGAACTGGACATGTTATGGTCTGGCTTTTCTGCTTCAATGGAAGCTCTGGGCAGGCCTACCTCCACCTGGTCTGAACTAGACTTTCCAATGACACCTACAGTACAGAAAGCAAAGTTGTAATGTTGCCATGCATTGATCATTTTTTGATTTCTCACTGCCAGGACTGAATTTCAAATAGAGATGTAGGAAGCTTCACAATCTCTATTACACACCACATGGGGCCAACAGGATTAGCAGTGGGCCTCCATGGAGCCAAGCAGACATTTCATGTTTATCTATCACTGCCCAGCTTTTCCAAGCTTCTGTCCCTATGGAGTAAAGCAGGCTGAATGATTAGACTTATGGGCATTGATAGACATTTGAGTGTGGTTATGTTATTTTCTACGTCTAGGGGGTGCTCTGGTATAAACATGTTAATAGCAAATATCACAGGCTTAAACAAGTATTTTAAAAGAGCACAAATAGGGTTAAAAGAAAACAAACTGAACCTTGTAATTTAAAATTTACTAAACAAGTTTTATGTCTAAATATAATTTGAAAACATTATGGCTAAAGCTTTCCTCTTCACAGTATATATTAATATACAGTATATGTTGATCTCCCTTTTTGTGCTTATGACCTTATTCAACAGTATCTTGCTTTATTTTGTTTTAAGTTCATTGCTGTTCTTGAAAAAAGCATTAGTGTTTATTATAATATGGTGGTAAAACGAGAGGGTTTATATGTGCCATTTCCCATCTGAGGTGGCGATAAACAGGTGTGGCAGTATAACAAGAATTATAATCTTCTTATCGGTTAGTGGTACTTGGGTCTGGTGGTGTAATAGATGGCAATAGAACGAACTGTGCCTAATTATTTCTCATATATAAATGTAATTTTGAAGGGGTACTGACATTTTATAATAACTGGATCTGAGACAGATGTGAAAGGGATCATAATAGAATCTTTTAGAGAGACTTGCAATATATTTTCTGTGTGGTGAATTTTGCATGTGATCTTTTATCTCTATGGTCAAAGTAGTTGATAAAACATGAATAAGTGAAATACAGTTTTGCAGTCTGGAAAAAAAAATGTTTTGGGGTTTGGGCAATGAAACAACAGATCCCAATGACACACTGCAATATACTGGAATATCAGCCCATCACATCGAATGGAAAGACAAGGGTAGAGACAAACCACAAACCATATCTTTCAAAGACATTTTACCATAAAACTAAAGCTGGAAGCTGCAGTCGAGAAATAGTTGTTTTTTTTTTACCACTACCCTTTATGATGTTTGCAATAATTCTGAATAGTTCACACTCGGAGTTTGAAACAATTCAGTGTTAATATTATGTCTGCTCTTAAACTTTACCATGAATCAGTGGAGTAAACAGTTGAAATGTCTCAGTATAACATGGTTTCTCAAGAACAGGAACAACAGATAACGACAAAACAGCAGCATGTTGAAATTACAGAGAACAATGATAGAAATCGGAATATCAGAGCAAGAAAATGACCCATTCGGAATGACTACAAATGGAAGGGGTACAAATATATTATTACAGAACAACCAAAGCCTGTTTTATCATTGTATAGTCAAGTCCAGCTGCTGAGCAGTGTAATGGTGTAGTGAGTGCTACAATGCAAGATTGATTTGATACATTGATTACTGATAGGCATCTATTTTACATCTGAATAGCATAATCTGTATAAGCAGACACACAATCGTGTTTGAGTTGGTATTAAATGTTGATTATGAAACAGAATAGAATGGACCAAGGCACATTAAAGTGTACCTGAGTTTTGTCATTAAAACCAATGAATACAACTTACATTTCCTTCTTAAATTTATATATATATATATATAATATATATATCTATATATATATATATATATATATATATATACCATGGTTTGATCTAATAAAATGTCATAAAAAAGTGAGATGCACCCTTAAATTTGTTTTATTGCATCAGTAAGTTAAATAATTATCCTGTGATTGCCCTACTGTGAAATTGTTGCATGATTTTTTAATTGGGCAATTGTGTCTTAACTGTGATTATGTTTGTTTAATGTGAAACATTTTGAGATTTCATTCACCACATACAAATCTATTTATCATCATTCTTTTAGTGTGAGATTGTCACTGTCACAAATTCTGTATCAGGATGGAGGTTTGCTTTCAGAGTTGTTCAAAAGTCGTTTGACTTGAGCAGTTCACGTGGATATGTATGAAACAGTATGAAAAGTAGAGCAAAGGAAATTGGCAGATCAGCAAACCATACCATCTTCTCCTTTGTGGTCTAATGTTGTTACCTGGAAAGTTTTCTTTTCTACAGTGCATACTGGTTCTCTGGCATATATGTAAGACTGTCAAATCAAGTGAATCACAGTGTATACTTGTACATCACTTAAGCCCATAATAATTGAAAAAAATGTATTTGAAAATTACTTCTGTGATGTTATTTTTGGTATTGAATTTTGTAGGGTCCAATTTTCAGCACTTGTCTTCAAAAAAGTTTTTACTAAACATACTTTTGAGCCCCAAACATAGTAAACTGGAAAGCCTCATCAGCTGGTCAATTTAATTTGCATTTCATGATCACTAATGTACCATTAATGTGATTTAAAGATAAAGTGTGAACATAATACATGTGATCAGTCTGGAGTCAGCAGCACTAGACTACATTCCTGCATATTTTACAAAAAGCTCCTGTGAAAAGGGTAGGATGTTTCTTTGTAGTTTCAAGATTGAGTCTCTGTAGACTGGCTATTGGTAGTAAAACATGATGCAGCCCTCCTAACTTTGCTTTTGAAATCTTTAGAACTTCTTCTATGCTCATACTTGAGCTAACTAGAATTTTCATATTCTGATTTCATGTGATGGTAGACACTGAAGGTACAAATGTCAAACTCTTGATGGAACCATACAGCATGAACACAAAACTGTCAAAAGCAAATAAAATCCATTGTTGGAGTATTTTTTCAGGGTTGTAAGTTCACACATTTGGAACGAGCACCGACTTCTTTCACATTTACAATAAACCGTAAATGCTTGAGCTGCAGCTCAAACATATCATATAAATCACTTTTCTACATGAATAATAACATGCTGGCTCATATTTCTTGACATACATTTTGGAGGTATCAAGAGCCGTAGTAAGTACCCCCTACAAGGTGGGAAAATCCACTTGTCCAGCCGTCCATGACAGGCACATGTTGAGCCAGACTACGTCGAACTGCCAGAATGCTTTTCTGATTGACATCCTCTACCTTAATGACTTGTGATGTGAATCCCTGCATCTGTCACACATGATAGAAGTTATGTTGGGCACATCAGGAAATCGGCTGGCTTTGACCAGACATGTTTACTCCAGTCCTGTGTTGACATCCCTGGGCCCACATGCTAACTGATGCCCTATAGAGATATCCTTTATACCCCTTAAAACAACAGCCTTTTTCTAATGTTAATTTCCTTGGAGCTAGGCATTCTTCACTGCCCACTGTGTCCCTCACTCTGCAGAGAACAAAGTTCAGCCAGCCAGTCAGCCTTCCAGATGTGTTGCCTTTGCCTTGCTCCTGACCACCATTTGCTGCAGTACTCCACATCTGTCTGCATAAAATGTGCCATATTGCATCCCATCTGCTCAGACAGTGCACCGTGGTACATCTCTCCTGGAGAATGGAACATTTTAACGAATGCTATAAATATTGAAATTCATGGGCATGAAACAGCAGATTTTTAATGTTACTCTGAGAGACATTAGGGTCTCAACCTTTGGCAGCGGAGAACATGGTTGCTATATTTCATCACTCTGTTCAGCATTTGTCTGGGGCTTCTGAGCAACTTTGTGGCTCTCCAATCCCAGGTAAAATGAACCCCTCGGGGGATCGTATTTAGTGTGAATGTCACCCTGCTTGCAATGCTGCATTTGGGATCTGGACTTTTCAGCCCTGTGCTGCCTTAAACCATATGCTAATGTTTTTATATTCTGAAAAGATTAGACCAGGGACTAATAAAGTTTTCAAAACTACAAATAATATCCTGCTATTCTGGAATGA
The DNA here is from genome assembly GCF_017654505.1 of Polyodon spathula. NCBI lineage: Eukaryota > Metazoa > Chordata > Actinopteri > Acipenseriformes > Polyodontidae > Polyodon > Polyodon spathula. The sequence continues at coordinate 41,042,395 of NC_054539.1, read as the reverse complement.
AAGGCATCCCTTCTGTCGCAGTGTTAAAACTTTAAGCGAGAGTCGTTTCTGTTCTGGCATGGAACTAAACACTGCATTACCCAGTCTTATTTATATTTCATGCGTTAATATGTGCACATTCTTTAACTAGGTGGTAAACATGCCCATTAATTCTGGAAAAGCTTTTTTTGCATTATGCAGGGGCTAGATAAGCACATATTTTTCTTCTCGCTTCTTTTAAGGCTAAACCCTATAGGCTCTTCTAATCCTCAGAATGATTATCCTTACTGAAAATACCAACATGGATTTGGAACAAATAGCCAAGTGGTCCTGACATGACAGCATGCAAGCATTGATGTTGAGGTACTGCTGAAGATTACCACTGTGTTGTATAGAGATAGTGGCATTACTGTTACAAGGTAATACATTACATATACATTACATATATCAATGTTACACCCCGGGCGTCATTGAGTCTAATAATGGATTGAATTTGATAATTTTTATCTTTTGGATTGAAAAATCTGTATAAATACAGCATGAATATTTAATCATCCAGTGCAACACTGGATATTGTCACTTGTCATGTTTACATCGAACAGAGTGGTGTCCAAAGTCCATAAAAAATTGAATTACAGTTTTAGACGGTAGCCCATCCCATGCTGGACACTAGATAGATCATAACAAATACTATACTTACATTTTTCATCCAAAGACAGCAATGGATATTTAACTATGTAAAGCTGATATTGAAATTTAAGTTTACTATCCAATGCTAGGATTAGACAGTTTGGGATTTCAGGCATCATCCAATTTGATACAAATCCACTGAGACAGACACCTATTTCATGCTCAAGAGTGGCTGTGTCTGATGGTTCTGCTAAGATTTCTTTAGTGTAGCAACCAGGTAATAAAAAGTATCCTAACAGTACTTGTTTAAGTGTTTCTGTAAGTGTGAGAAGGCCACTTCAATGTTGTGTGTTGCAGCCTTAATAAGCTTAAAATTTCAGCTGATGTGTAAAGTTAAAAAAGTAAGATTTGTTCAACATTAAGGTGAAAATGAATTATGCCCCATATGAAGTCCAATATAAAAATGTCTGAATCGTGCAACTATTTTTAATCAAATAATAAAGCAACTTATTTTTACAGTATACATTAGAACCTACCAGTAATGTTGTGGTGCAGCACTTGAAAAGGGTCCCTTCCTTAATTTGTAACCTTATTGTATGCAGAGGTTGGCTAGGAAACAAAAAATTAAGAAGGGGGACTCTTTCTGTTGCACCCTGATGCTGCTGGTAAGCTCTTTTATCTGTAACTAATTAGATGAAACCAACATACATTGGACAGGGCAGAATCAATGTTTTCTTAATTTCTTTTAAGAGGAGGTATTAGATTGAGAGTGATTTCTATTGTGAAGCTGTCCATTAATCTGCTGACTGAGTTCCTTTTAATTGTAGGCTGATGTTAACAGGTTTATATTTCAAGCAAATATGGCAGGCTCAGCACATAAAAGTCTTATAGAAAAGCTGATTCCTAAGCTTATCCATAATATTATTATGAATAGAAAAGCCGATTCTTCTTATGAAATGGATTTTCGTACCACACACACACACATAGCACTGCTTTCAGTTAAGATTTAGCAACCTACCTTTGTAGCCAGCTAAGCCCTGAACTATGTCCGACAGGGAAGCTGTACTTTTAATACGATAGTAATAACTTTGCAACAATAAGCTGTGCCATTGCTCAAACAGTTCCCTGGGTTCCCAATCAGTGCTGTTATGTAAGTCATCAGGTTTTTAAATGCGACACTCTGAAATCATTTGTACCAGATTATCTCTCCTGCCTAAGCCTGACAGATGCTGGGTCCAGCTGGTAGGAAAAAAGTTTATAGCCGACTTGGATCGGGGGTCCTCACACTCTCCACAATGTTGGCCACCATGGCCTTTTTTAATGAGTCGCGAATTGCCTGTTTATCTTCTGCTCCCTGCTGTTTCGTCATTTTCTCTTCCAGAACAATCCTAGAAACACATGCTGCCACAGACGCCGGAGCAATGTGTGTAGACACTTGGAGCCAAATTATTATAAGGAACTCTTTTTTTCTTATATATTAAAAGGATAGAGGCATTACACGTACCATAATAAGATGACATCTCAGATGTTCACTGTGACCTGCTCAATATGGCCTAGCAAAGAAACCTTGGCACGTTAGAAATCTTCACAAACATATAAATGGCTCTATAATTGGTATGCTTTGTTGTTCATGTTTTGGCTGTGTTGAAACTGTGCTAAACACTTTGTTTAATGGTGCTACATTATGACAACACATGGCTCCTACAGAATAAGAAAAGCCTTGAAAAGTACCAGGTGGCCACAAATAGATTTCTGTTCTTTTTAAAATAACAAGTCTTCCATTAAGAAAAGTTAATGGAACAGCTTATTGTCAAAAATGTTAGCCTCCAAAATTCACAGTTTTAGTTACACAGGCTGACAGCCATGACTTTGATATCAATGGCTTGGTTCTGGAATATATATATATTTTTTGTAACAGACTGCAACATGTTTACTTTAATGCACATGTCTAGACAACAAAGGTTTCTTCTTGACTTTGTATCAGCAATGCTTTGGCTCAAAGCAGTGCTGATGCAAATAAATTACAATTAAAACCCTTCACTTTAAACATCATGGTTATGTACAATTAGATAAGACTTGTATATGCAGGGGTTTAATGTCTTTAGGGTAATAAGTCCATCAAATCACTGACCAATTCAATCTTTCTTAAGTAAGTATTTCTGCATAATGTGGAAATAAAACTACATTTAATTTTAAGTAGTTGTTAACATTATCTCATATCTTGTGTAACCAGCTTTGTAAGGATAAAAGTATAGCAAACATTTACCCTGCTCTCAGAATCGGGCACATGTTCTTTAGTAGAAAATAAAAATGTAGCCTAATTCATAGATTATATCACAGTTTACTGAACTGACAAACAATTTATATGTTCTAATGCTGACATGCTGATATGGATTTGTTAAATCGGCATTGAAAGTGGGGCTTGAAGTTTTCTGGTTTTATTTTTGATCACATGACATCCCTTTAAACTTTTTTTGAGCTGCTTGTTTCCCAATTAAACCCAGAAAAAGCTGTTAATTACAAAACAATGTCACATGTTTCTACCTTCATATCTTGACTCAGCCTGATTCTGTTTTGCTTTATCTTAATTTAAAACATATGTGACGAATTTCATTAATTGCTCATCATTGATCCTAATTGCATTTTATTCTTGCAGTCGCCTAGTTTATCGTGCTTCTGTTAAATTTTCACTCGTTTAACAGTTGTCTTGACAGATTTTCTTTTCAGCATAAAATACCCAGTACAGAGTGTACACTGATAGCAAGTCCATTATTTAAAATCTCACTGATTTGTAGCAAAGAAAACAAATTCTTAAAAGTATTTAATTAGTAGTTATTTATTAGGATGAAGGGACATCTTAACAATAACTAATTAACATTTAAAGGGAGGCAGAGATTTATATCAGATGTATCTTCAGGCTTCTAATTTGGCAGACAGGGAACAGGATAAAAAAAGCAAATCAGTACACCAAGCCCAAAGTTTGATACTTCAGTGTGCTTGGGTGTGCATTTGAGAGAGGCTAAAATAGTAGTTCTGCCTTGTTGCTGCTGCTTTTGCTGTGTCTGGTCTTTGATTATAGGTATGTTCTATATGCAAAAAGAGGCATTTAAAAATAACTAGCCAGTCAAAACAAATGCTATTGGCCTCAACTAATAAGACATTGGTGTTTCTCTTCCTGAATAAATTCTGTATACACGTTAATGTTTTGAATACATGTACTTAATCAACAAAGCTTTACTGAGCCACACTAAACATAGCATGTATGTAGAATTTAACATACGGTACAACATATTTTAAAATTAGAAAAGTAAAACTACTCTAAACTGGCCTAAATCCTAGTAAAGCCAGTTACCAAACCCAGTCGTATCATATCATATAACCCATATCTTCTACCCTAACTGCATTCCAGATCTCATTTACTGTACCTGCTCTCCTCCATTAACATTCTTCTGAATGCAAGCTTACATCTAAAAAATATCTGAGGTATCTTGGCTTCAGAAAAAGAGCCAAGCTTAAACACCACACCATGAAATTGTATTCTGTGATTGTCCTCTTTATGGCATCTCAAGAGGTTATGCCACTGCATTCTCCATTGTATGGGGTCACTCTGGCAGCTCCATCGAAGTAGAAAAGATCCATCCAACACAAACAATGGCAGAAGTCACCCCTTAAATGTCCTTTCCTCTATATCAGGCCATTGATTCTCAGACTCCCCACCAAGATGTCACTGTTAGACCAGCTTTCTTTAAAATGGCTTAATTAGCTGAAAGCAAAGCTATGTCTGAGCATGTTTGCGTGGAAATAAAAAGAAAAAAACACTCTCCCCCTTTCACAAAGCTCATGCTCTGTCGTGTCAGAAATCACTGTTTCTTAAGGGGAGAACACAAATGTAACAGCATTCCTTTCACAGAGAATTTAAGTGCCTGACAACAAATTTAAGAGGGCTCATTTAAAGCAAGATCATCTATTATTTTACTTCAAACTGTTTTCTGGCGTAAGGCCTGCGTGTTGTGTTGTTCTGCTGTTGTCTTTGTTTTTTACCAATATCAATACACGTACCAATAAATATATTCATGCAATGCCATCCATAGTATATGCTTTGCCTAGACACAGTTGTGGTACAGAGCCTGTTTTCATCATTATTAAATTCACAGTAATGAATTATTTCACAATGCCTTATTTCCTGTCCAGCAATGTCAAACTTGATTGTAAAATAACTTGTGTGGCTTGGACATGAAATCAAGCTAAAGCTGTATTTTACTAAATTAGATTTGAATAGCTAATTATCAAGTGTTAGCACAAACTGAACACCCCAAAAACTCATTAATTAGGCACAATTTAAACAAGTTCAACTATACTATGTTTGCAAGGAATAACCACCTTTAACTTAACGAACAAAAAGAATGAAAAAAAATTACTGCTTATCTGGTAAAAGTATCTTATCTTCATCTCCTTTGTAGCCAGGAGCCCTGTTTCCATTGTCAAATAGCCAGTTTGTAAATGCAGGGTTCTTACATGTACTGTAGAAGACAGGATATATGCTACTTCAGTAGCTACCTAAAACCTCCATGGGGACCAGGGTTAGTTGTTGTACCCCAGAGCTGACAGAGCCATCAGAAGCCATAAAACACCCTGGAAACAGTGACATTCTGCTGAGCTCTGGTGCCAGTCTACAGCAGGGTAACAGATACATACAGAGAGAGAGACGGAGGTTTTCTTCAGCTGTATTGTTATATTTCTGCATACAAGGGCATGTGTAAACAGAGTGTTTCATTTTCAAGAATGCGTGTCAATTAATTCCATTATCATCATCAGGTGCCCTTGTTTCTATTATGGTAGCCCAGCACCCTTTCAATTAAACTGCTTGCCATGCAAAGGGCCTATTCTTCCAAAAACACACTGCTTCCATTTTACCACAGTAGTGACTGGAGACAGTTGTCTGCTGCGGCACAGCTACTGTACTATTAAGTTAAATATGGAGTATGGATAAACTTGTCTCTCTACAGTGTGAAATAAGTTTAACAGAGCAGGTACATAGATCATCAAATACATTTTTATTATTGTTATTTACAGTAAAATCGGACTTAACAAATCAGCGTACCCAGCGGTCACATGGTCTTACCAGCTCCTAAACCCAAGAAATCAGTCATAAATGTTCAGTTTTTAGGTGACCAGTAGTTATTCATGCTCTCAGTCAGTATATAATGAAGTTCTGACAGTGAGGATATATTATAGTTTTTCATGGATTAACTTAAATATATGTTGTATGAAGACTTGTTAACACTAAGACCTCCGTGGTTGTACTCATACCTAAAACCACCGCTAGCAGTCATTATGACGGTTACATTTTAAAATGAAAGACAAACTATCAAATACAGTTTTATTCAAGCACATCATATCAAACATCAGCACAACCGAAATGCCATATTTAAATGAACAATTAGACATAAAACTGTTTATTTTCTAACTTACCACTTATAAAGCACTACTTCAAAAAATGAAAAACTATAATAAAATAAACATTTCAAAACAAACTAGTGTGTAAACAGGTATATGTACATACAAAACTGTAAAAATGAAAGTTGTTTTTAATTTAAAACGAAAGTAACATGTTTTCTGTTGCGTGTGTGTCACTGTGCAGCACAGAATCCAGATTGAGTTGCTGCAGCCTGACGCTTTGCAGTTTTCTGATCGAAATAAGTCAAGAACAGACAACCATGTATCTTCCACACACGCAGAGTAATTTAAAATTTAAAAGTGAAAACCGTCAAAATGACTGCCGTTGTGGTGTTAAAAATATTAACAACAGCCTAGAACAGTTTCATTATAATTTATTTTATCATTTATTTCTTTGCAGACACTCTTATCCAGGGCAACTTACAATTACGTATATAAACTTTATTTAATCGATCAAAACAGACTTCAAGATTACAGTGTCCTTACTGATATCTACTATGCTAATATAATGGAGCTTTAAGAACGAAGCTCTAACATGGAAAATTGTACAAGCCTGATGTGGGTTTTGTAAAATCCAGGCAACATGATCTACAGCTCAGCCGACTTTCCTTCTGGTGCTAGGCCTCAATTGTTTAACCATCAACAAGAGCATCTTTTTCATTGATTACGGTGATAAAGCATCGTCTAGCACTTCCCACACTGACAAGACAAACTACAGGCCACTTCAACCAGGTATGTAACCATGGAGACAGTAGGACTGTTAGGAGGGGGTCCTTCAGATCTGAGGGTGTGTGTTTGTTCCACAGACAACACAAAGTCTTGGCACTCACCTTTGACATGGCGTAGTGAATGGGAGTTTGTTTTCTAATTTCCATGGTTCATCCTCAGGCCATGCAAAGCAAATACCAGTAAACAGACTACTGGAGGTTCAAAGAGATATGACACAAGAGTCCCCCCCTTCGGTTATGTTCACATGTGAATCAATCTGTTTTGGGTCTTTGAAGTGATCTGGGAATAAAAGAATAAAGAGGTCTTGGTTTAATAGAAAACGGGGTGAGAAGTTTAAAAAAAAAAAAAAATGGGTAGGATTTACTGTAATTCACACCAGGATATGTGCCATCCTGGCGTATTAACTCATTTCAGGGTCTTAGGCTTAAAAAGCAATACAAATGTGCATGAGTATATGTGGACATCAGTTCCTGCACAGTCTGAAGTTTTGAGTGGTGTTATCATTACTATACAATGTAGAAAGTATCTCATTAAGGTCTAGTAATCCCGTTGACTGTCAGCCTTTTTTTTTTTTTGCACACTGCGAGAAGGGGAAGTGATGAAATAAACATGCACAGTCTCAGTAATTTTCAGTGAATCACACGGTGTATTTTCAAAAACTCACACGGGTGCTTGTGATACAAACACACACATTATTTAGAGTTATTTACAATAAATATCATCTGGGTAGACAATGGCCATCTTTCTTGGCTTTGCCTGTGCCTTGCCTCACGATCGCTCACCACTGGTGCCTTGTTTATTCGCTCTGGTCAATGTGTCTCCATCTCTCTAGCTCCTCTTCTCGAGCTTGTAAGTTCCAGTGCAGCCAGAGAAAGTAAACAACACCTTTGGTTTCCTATGTGAGTCCAGCACCCGTCCAAACACTGCCTTCTGCCAGGGAACCACTGCTACTCTGCACAGTTCCCCTTATGTACCCCAGGCCCCGCCGCTATCAATCCATCCCAGCCAACTGCTATTCGATTGTGCCTTTGACCTAACCCGGTTTTGATATTAGCGCAACCTGAAACATCTGTTCTTCTGATCTTCCAAAGATGGCCACCACAACCAGACCCTATGCTTAAGACATGTTCCAACTTGGTAAGGTCGCACAAGTAGCTCCCTTTAGTGCCTTCACCTGTCAGGAGGCCAAATTTCACTCCTTTTACCTTTTACCATGTGGTCGGCACCGAGACCCAAACCTGGATACGGCGCCACAATCCAGCCACCCTGGAAGCTGTGATCTGACTGGCGGAGGACTTAGACTCCCTGATCAGCGACCTCAATGGGCAGCCCAAGTGCTGTGCAAAGTTAAAAACAAAACAGATAGCTCAATGAGAAAAGGCATTATTATTATTACACCGTGTAACAATTTTTTTTTTTTTGGTTCCTGGGTAGTAAGTGTTATTTCCTAATTGCTTATGCCTCAAAAGTAGGGAAAATGTCTATTATTCCCCACAAACTTTGCTTTTGTGACCAGGGCAGTGATATTTTGAAATTTACCTATTTTCCAGAACATTCCAGATAGATTCAGTGATGAGTAAACTTGAAGTAACTTCTAGAACTTTCCAGTAATATAAATACAGGGACCTTAAGCCCACCAGTTCAGTTTAGTTCCAGCAGCCTAGCAGAGTACGACTGGGAGGTCATAGGAGACTTCAAAATGGTGGCATTCCTGGTGGGTCTCCAAGGCGGTTTTACCAAGTTTCCCTGCTATCTTTGCCTTTGGGACAGCAGGGACACCAAGGCGCACTACCACAGGCGGGACTGGCCACAGCAGACAGAGTTCTCTGTGGGGAGAAACAACGTCAAGTGGGAGCCACTGGTGGACCCCCGGAAGGTGCTGATGCCACCACTGCACATCAAATTGGGCCTTATGAAACAATTTGTCAGAGCTCTAGATAAGGAGTCGGCAGCCTTCAAGTACCTTCAAGACTTCTTCCCTAAGCTGTCTGAGGCAAAGGTCAAAGCCGGTGTCTTCGTCGGACCACAGATAAAGAAGATCCTGGAGTGCAATGAATTCCCCAAGAAGCTCACTAGTAAGGAGAAAGCGGCTTGGAACAGCTTTGTCGCAGTGGTTCGGGGCTTCCTGGGCAATCACAAGGCCGAAAACTATGTGGAGCTGGTTGAGACTCTGGTGAAGAACTACGGCACAATGGGCTGTAGGATGTCCCTCAAAGTCCATATCCTTGATGCTCATCTTGATAAATTCAAGGAGAACATGGGAGTGTACTCGGAGGAGCAAGGCGAGCGCTTCCACGAGGATATACTGGACTTTGAACGCCGCTACCAAGGATGGTATAACGAGAACATGATGGGAGACTATATTTGGGGGCTGATTCGTGAAAGTGATTTACAGTATTAATCGTAAATCTCAAAAAACTACTCACTTCTAAATCTTTTGTAGTCATTTTTGTATTACTTTAGTATAAATACGTTAATTTGGATTCATATGTTTTTTTTTCTGACTTTATGTGAACGAAAAGACACAAATTCGCTGTTTTCTCATTGGAAATAAGCAATTAGGAAATAACACTTACTACCCAGGAACCAAAAAAAAAAAGTGTTACACAGTGTAATTCATTAATTAGTGTTACTCAACATTAGTATCAAAAAAGAACAGGACCTGCTTACTTAACAAATTAATACAGGCATGGGTTTTCTGAACTGCCAGAGAAACAAAACTGTCTGACACATAATCTAACACTGTAGGTCTATATAAGATTTCTGAAAATTATATATTTCTCATGGCTTTTAATTTAGTTCTGTAATTATGCCATTGGCACCTGTTAGTCAAACTATAAAAACTAATGCCAGAACTAGTATATTTATATGTAAAGGATTAGAAAACAAAACTGCAAGTAAACGAGTAGTGATACAGTTGCTGATTACGTAGTCATAGAAATGGCCTTTACATATAATTCCTATATCCCCTCAGCGTTCCCCACATATGACCTTTGCTTGCATAACAGGGGTCATCTTGACCCCTGCTAACCAAACAATAGGTATCGGACAATCAAAGAGGATTAATAATGTAAAAAAATAAATACATTTCACATCCTGCTTAAAGAAGTTTGATCCATTAAACCCCATTTGGGTCAAGAGGTGCCAGAAGAGATAGACGAGATGCAGGATCTCAGCAGGATTTTCAGGCCACTTCTACAAAGCAAGGCAGGTATAGCGGATCCCCATGTGACAGATGAGAACCCATGTTGTGCCCTTGACTGTGGTGACAAAACATATTGGGAACACTAACAAAGGGGAGGTTTGCTTTTCATATCGTATGGAGCCTCTTGCTAGTGTCTTTAACAATGTCGGAGCTTCAAATCCTAGTAAATAACATTTTTTTTTTTTTTTAATGTATCTTAAATAGGACCCTAAGTAACCCTTTTTTGTAAAAGGTAAATCAAATTGTTATTGCTGTAAAATTAACTGAACCTTCCCAGTTGCTTGTTACAACAAAGCTACATTAACAACTTTGTTTTCTTTCACAGATTTGCAAATGATGATAATCCTTGATGAACTGGTATCTCGTGGTGGAATTAGAAAAGACAGTATCTTTAGTCATTCAAATTGTTGAATAGATCTAACCACAGCAAACTGACACACACACACACACACTTATATATATATATATATATATATATATATATATATATATATATATATATAATATTACTTCAATTTGGCTCCGCTCTCGAATTAGACACCCTCATCAACCACCGTCGCAGTCAGCTTTACAGTAAACGCCGCTATCAATAAAGAAACAGTAAGGTAGTTTTTTCTCCCCCTACTAAAAAAAAACAAACAAAAAAAAAAGCGCAACACTGACTATATACATGTAACGCTCCAGAAGTAACTTGAGCCTCAATCTAGCACGTACATTACAAATGAGCACACACACAGTGTAAGCACATTTCACTGCAGTGCAGTTCTGAAAGAAAATCCAAGATAAACTACGTACAGAACAGCAATTCTTCTGAAGTTCTCAGAGGTGGTTTTGTTTTTAGTTCAATTGTAATTCCCGTACTCAATCCCGTACAAATATAAACAATGTGCTTACTGTCTAGATTTAGCTTCGGTTTCTCTTGCAGAGAAATTACAAACAAGCAAGCAAAATAACCGAGTACGATATATTGTAGTTTTTACTGAAATCAACCTGATACTCTGGAGGTAATGTTTGGTGTAGGAAAAACATCTACGTCACACTCTCTGATTTAACTGCCACACCAGTATTGTCCCGCCCCATAACAACCAATACACACTGCTGATTCGCTGGTACAGTGCTCCCCTGACCTTCCAACTCCCACGTAATAGGCTCTCTGTAACTGTCACCGATTAATGTACCGTAGTCAAAGTAGGTTAGCTACACACGCTGCTACATACAGGTAGGCTTGCGTATTATTGACAATAAGCAACCGCTGTACTTCTAAAATGTCATAAATCATGTCGTAAAATATTGCAGTATTTGAAAATCGTAGTATTATTAATAAAAGGCGTCCTCGTATAAAGGGCACCCTCTTAAGCGCGGCAGTCATTTTGATCAATTTAAATAAGCGCTGTGGTGCCAAATTGAATACAGGAGATTATATATATATATATATATATATATATATATATATATATATATATATATATATATATATATATATATATATATATATGAGAGAGAGAGAGAGAGAGAGAGAGAGAGAGAGAGATTGTGATGGACTTCCCTCTGGCTTGGGGATGGGTCAGTCCCTCCGGCGTCCTCTGGAAGGGGCCGCAAACCAACAAGGGGGAACCAGACTGCTTGACCAGGGCTACTGGAGCGCAGGCCGGTGACTGGGAGCAAGCAGTGGCAGGCAGAGGTTTGCGACTGCGGAACCGCGCAGCGACATCTGGAGCTTTAGTGGGAACAAAGCGAGGAACATGGAGCGCACGCAATGTCTGATCCTCACGTGATGTCTGCAAGTCCAGGTGAAACGGAGTAATGCAGCAACTGTGCCTGGCAATGCTTTGACCTTGGAGTTAGGACCAGCGAAGGGAGGTCTGGGCATTCCGGTAGGGGAACCACGACGTTGGGGCAAGGGACCGCACCATCTGGCACCAAACTGGTTGCCAGGGGTGGTAGGGGCATCTTCTTCACCTCATCTTTTCTTTCTCTCAGACTCCTTATCCGTCCTTTAAACTTTTCCTTTTCTCTCCTCTTTTTGTTGCTTCTCCCTCAAGCACAGGAGACAGCAGGGCTTCTCCCTCAGGCACTGGTGGGAAATCCAACAGGCATTCTCCCTCTGCTGGGAGAGGTGGGAGCGGTAAACAGTCCTCCTATGGAGGCAGAACCAGCAGGTACTCCCTCTGCTGGTGGAGGTGGGAGGGGTAAACAGTCCTCCCACAGCAGTGGAGGCGGCAACATTTCCAATGCAGGCCACTCCAGTTCCAGCACGGGCAACTCCAACTTTGGTGCTGACAGCTCTTGGTTTGCACCACACAGCAGTGCCCATCTCTCTTGCTGTACACGGAGGTACTCTCGTTGCAGGCAGTTGGCCTCCTTCTGTACAGCATTATCCTTTAACAGGGTCTGTATTGCTGCTTCCATTATCCAGTTTTCACAGTAGAAACCCAGGGTACGAGTCTGCATTTCTTGTCAGACAAAGCCCCACTTCCCACAATGTGACGGATTGCCCTCCAGTCACACATTTTCCTTTTTCAAATAAACACTTTTAGACAAAGGATGCCAGGAAACGCTGTAGCGTGTGTTTATTATTTACAATAAAAAGAAACTAAAACAAAACCTAACCCGATTTCAGGCCCTACCTACACAGTTCTTTCTCTAACTAATAACGAGGCAGGCTAAGCCTGTTCCCTCATCACCAAAACCAATTCACAATCCCAAATCGTAATCCAAATACCTTTTCCAATAATTCAATGTCCAGTTTCACCATAATAATAATTCACAGTCCAACTCCTACTATCATCCACACTCACATCCTTTTAAACATAATTAATTGGTCCACTAATTACTCTATTGACTAAACCTGGAGTTGGTCCTGACTCCAGTAACCTCTGGGTCCTAATGCCCCTCCCCCAATGTATGGTCTCTACTAAATAAGACCAATTTACTTTAAACCAGATTAAATTATTTTAACTCGTTTATCACTCCATTATCATTTGGTAGTTAACCCATCAATTAGTTAATAGATATAAATCAAAATTGGAGTTTCGTGTAATATAATAAATTAAAGAAACAATTAAGAGGTCAATCAAATACAAGAGAGAAACATTGTTACACTTTCCTAACCATTGGTTAGGAAGTGATTTATATATATATATAGTGACACTGGCCTTACCGCCAATGTTCGTTGCACCTTACATAAGATAATTCAACACGTGGACAGAATTGATTAAGTTTACACTCTTTCCTGCACTTTCAATTATGAGACAGGACAAAGAAACAAAACAAATGTCATTGTTTCACTGTTTTGCACTAACTTGACTTGAAACTTGTTGTCTTATCTAAAACTGGACGGCTAAGACTGTTTAACCGTAAAACAAAAACATTTTGTTTCACATATACACACAGTACCTCTTCAACTGGCCTGGAGAAGATGACCTCGACCGACGTCTACTGGAGGGGGGGGGGGTCTCACAGCAGCCATGACTGTCGGTACTTTTCCCTTGCCTTTATGCACGGGCTTAATCAGCCTCAGCTGCTTCAAGTTTGACCTGCAGTCGTCGTGGCATTCTAAGAATAAAGTATTTCACACCTCCTGGACTACCAATTTTCTACTCCCCCAGACATCCTCCATCATCTCTGCCACTATTATATATATATATATATATAAGACAGTAATATATATATCTATATATATATATAGATATATATATATATATATTTGCAGTCAGATGCTATTTTTTTAAATGTGAGCTTGCTTTCCATCTTAGATATTCCCCATCTATATAGGATGACGTAAAATGTATGCGGTTAATGTATATACAGCAAGCCCATGCAAAATTAAGAAAACACGGAAAACCATCTGCTACCCTAGTAGCAGCTTGTAGTTCTAGGAGACACCAGGAAGGCTGGGTTTTGTCCTCTATAGGCCAGCAGGGTGTAAATAGGCGATTGGCTTGGCAATGGGATTAGAGAACATCCACTGGCCTTCAGCTCTCCAGAGTTATCATTCTGAATTGCAGCAGTGAGGGCACTTCATTCTAAATTTGGGAGAAAAACAAGGTAAAATAATTGAAGGGAATACTGCAGAAGATATACTGATGTTTGGCCTGTCAAGGGTCAACCCTTTTTTAAGGAGGAACATGGAGCAATTGCTCATTAGTGGAGAATCGAATACCAAACTGCATGTTACTGTAATAATGTTACTTTTGTCATTATGAAGTAATATAATGTGTTAGATTTTTAATGGGAGTAATAATATTACAGTTACTTTCCACAAAATATAAACTAGTTTGTCTTGTTACCTTTTCTCTGTTGTACGCCTACATTAGTGGTCTTTTCTTTTTTGAAGCCAAAGTACATGTCAGTTTATTTGTAATCAAAAATATTTTTTAAAGATGCACCCTCAGTTGCTGTTTCTAATCTGTGTTCTCAGTCAGCCCCACAAGCAATTAAACCAGAAACAGTAGTGCCTAATTATCACGACAGCCCTTAATTGTGTGTGTGCGCACAATCAGGTTAACTGGCTTGAGTACAGAGCTTAATAAAGGCATAACAGAGATCCTGATTCCTGACAGGTACATAAACAGCTTCTTCTTCAGTAACCTAAGCTGCTTTTGATACGATACAACAAGGACTATTTAGATTTATAAACAAAACATTTACAATTGTTTCACTGAATGTACCCTTTGAAAAAGTCAAATTGCATGCATACAAAAATACTACAGTATAATTGATGCATAGATATATAATACGTATCTACAAAATACATGTGTGTCTCTATTATGGTTCTGTAAGTAGTAATAATTTATCTAACACGATTTTATTTTTTCCAGCTAACGCTCATTAGTCTCTTAAAAGCCTCCTTATATTTACATCTGGTAAACGAATTACCAGACATATAGTTTAAACAGTAAAGACTAGTCACAGCAACTGTTTCACAGGACAAAACAAGAAAAGAAAAGTAACAAGTAACATGTATTGAGTAATATAACCTGCTATTGTTTTATTAAGTAAAAAGGACATTATATAACTTTTTTGTTTTCTGAGGAAATGAGTAACAAGTAATATGTTACTTTTTTCATTAACGTGCCCAACACTGCCAAATTACAATGCAGATAAAAGGGTATTATGTATCAAAATGCATACGTGGCAATGTGAAATTGGAAGAACATTTTCTAAGGGAGGAATTATAACCCATATTCTACTCCTATTTATCCAATGGTTTTAGTAGCCAGTTTTGGTCCCAGTGGACAGTAAATAAACACAAAACTATTCCAAATCAATACATGTGTTTGAAGAACCAAAACAAATATATAATAAAACAAATTCCATTAGAAAATATAACAAGTTTGCAGTACAACAAATTTGGTGTATTAAAACTGTACCACTATGCCTTGTGATAAAGTGACTGGTGTCATGCAAAGCGACACGCACGTTCAAAAGGGCTGGATCAAGTGACCTTTCCATTTCCAGAAATCACATTTTCAGAATCTCTTCAATCTGCAACTGTTTATCCAAAGTGTGAAAGAAATACATCAGAGAGGAAAACAAGTCAAAGATACTGTAATCAACTGCGCTAGCTTTATTACACTAAATGAATTATGAGGTCTTTAACTAACTGACAGATTACTTAGCTAGTTGGGTGAGTCTGTTTTCATACTTAGCTGGCCCTCACAGGGGAATACTACACAGCCTGCCTATTTCCAGAGCTATTTTTCACCCAATTTACTTCCAAATGATGGCTAACCTAAGGTCCTCCCTCTGCGCTTGGTTAAAGCAATGATTAATGTGAAGTGTTTAGCCAGGTCTACCTGGGGACTGGCCCATCTGCAAACTCATGTCAGGTAAAACAGAAATGCTTGCAGGCATCAGTCTTTGAATGACAGCTTCCTTCAGCCTCCGGCATCTCTCTGCAGCAAAGCCAAGGTCTTAAGCATTGCCTGGGCTGCAGGTTGTAGCCTGACAGCTTGTCACAGCTCTTGAATTGTATCCAGGGCAAGGTCTCATTTATCAGCTTATGCTCAACAATAAACACCCATTTTTAAAGAACGAAAGGAATTATCCATTTATAGAAATTCAGGAAGCCTTCTTGTATATTGTATACATATAAAGGCTTTAGTGTGATCCAATCCTTACATAAGAATCTTCAATAGCAAAGTTGTGCTGCTGAGGTAATGTTATGGTTCTGTAAGGAGTAATGGCTGCGTGACTCACCCTGTGCACCACACTGGCATACCTTTTCTAGGTAAGCTACTCTGGGACTGTTGGTAATCTTTTTAAAACCATTGAGAGATATTTGTTCAAAATCCACTGTGTTGCCATTGCTGGCAGAGTTGTAGTTCAGCTTTCTTATTTTAATGTCATGTTAGGTTTGGATATTTAATATGAATATTTTATTAATGTTTACTTCATAGCAATTCAGTTGTACTTACTAACTGCTAGTAGTTACAATGTAATATAACTTAAAATTATGTAACCATTTTTGAAGATACGAGACTATTTAAAGGACACAGCTTGTAAAATTTCTCAACCTCATTTAAGCATAGATATAGGCTGCGGATTGACTACAGTATGTGTCCTGAAGCCCAAGGGCTTCTGCTGCTTGGCCCTAGTAATTGAGTACAGGTCTATGTACATACTGCTTTACTCGAAACGGCACCTCTTGTTTCCAGTTGTACTTGTTGTGTTCAGGTATACAGCTGTGGATGTGGTGCTGAGAGGTGAAGTGTCACTCACTTAAGCAGCAACCAGTTTCTTGCTTCTCTTGAGTCACCTCCTGCCAATAGGCCCCAATGTGTTCAATGTTCAAACCACCACCTGCCAGGCGTGCATTAATCAAAGGTGCCAGGCTTCGTGATGGAGAAGCTGTCTTGTCTTTTTCAAATTGTAATGGCATTTCTTAGTACTGATACTGATCTCTTTAACAATTTATTAGTTTCACATCTGATGCATCGTTCACACACCCTAGTCTATTTAAGTCACCTTAGATAAAGGTGTCTGCTAAATAATAATAAGGAGGTTTAAACATTTCTGATGTTATTGTGCCTTTTGTGAAAAGTTCTGGCAATTCATTGCCTATAGTATCTGAGGCAATTACATTATAAAACATAATAAACAACAATAAAATATGGATAAGTCCACCCATAGGATAAGAAGATATTATTACTCAATGTATTGTTCTCCCTACTCTTTGATTGCGGATAATTTTGAGAAATGTACCAATGCTTCTTTATAATAACTAGATTACATTGTAGGCCTATAGTAAGTTTCAATTTTATAGTAAAAAGTAGGGGCGTTATGTTACTGTGTGGATAACCTCTGAGAAACGAGATGCACAGAGGGTTTGACGTTGAAACGCCGCTCAGGTGCCCAGGTTTTATTGGTCAAACGGGCAGTTGCAGTGGTTGGTGGCCGCCGCTAAGGTACTAGCAATAGTAGAACATGTACATCAAAGTAAAAACAAAACACAGTTCATAAACAGTTAGGAAATAAAAGGTGGCCAAGCTCGGGCCTTGTGCTACTCCTGCTACACAGGGAGGTAGCTCACCCTCGTTGGGCATGCAGTTGTGCGGGATCTCCATCCACCAGAACCCAGGTTCTTTTGGTTACTCACCCTGGATAAACGCGCCATCGTGAGGCCTTCCGCTTGTAACAAAACACAGAACACTTGGAGAACAAAGGACTGGCTTTCCAGCCCATTTTTAAAGGCAGGGTTAATTGATCATTAATTAGTCAATTCACACCTGGAAGTATAACTTTTCAGCCCTGCCATATCTAGCACACTCTTTGTACAAAAACGTTTACATCATACCATTTTTTTTTATTACAAATCCACCAAACCATATTTATAATGAAATCAAAAGATATAATTTACAGGGGCAGGCCTCAGCCCTGCCACAGTAGGGTTATTTTCTAATCACAGTAAGGACTGTGGAAGTCATTTATTACACATGTTAAGGGTTGTTATTTATAGGTGTATATATAACAAACTAGAAATAAAAAAATACATATTATTTATATTTATTTGAATGTTATTTTACTTATCGCAACCCACTAGGCAGCCAAATAATTAAATGTCCATGTTTCTACAGTCTAGAAAATGTAATCTGAATATTACTGTACAGTATTTAGTACTGTATTTTTATCCTATGTATGTGTATTGAAGTTAAGCTCATTTATTTCCCAAAAATGTCTTAAATGTTAAGCACTTTATAAGAAACAACGATAGAAAAAAAACAAAATGCTGTAGATTGCCAGTATTGACGTTCTGAAGTACCTGCTGCTGGCAGTAATAGGTTGGATGTGATTTAGATGTCTATTATACGCATGAGTGACTTGTCTGTTTAATTTCATCAAAACCGAACCCCTGTAAATGGCACAGATGCTGGTATGAAAATAATCAAATTAGATTTTGGACAGGTTTATGGCCACTTGCTGTCAGCTCAACTCTAGTTGGCTATCATCACAACTAATACAGTTTTGATGGTGATTAATGGCTCCATTAATCTACTGTTTCATTATTGGTGTGATCGACATATCGCGCTGGCTATCTCAGCTGGCCAAGCCTTTATTATATTTTCCAAACAGTACAAGATGGGTAGACATATTAACCTAGGTACAGTAGCTCTGTAATTGTATCACTGAGTATTTTTTATTACCATGCTTTATAATAAATCTTAAAGAGTAAGTAGCAGTGTATATAGCTCTATACACCCCCACTGCTTAAATACCATACCTGTAGTTTTTTCTTTTCATTGTTAACATTCTGACAACTTTTTACACTTATAACTTTACAGTGTGTTTCATAGCTCTTTTCAAAATGGCCGCACTAGTGCACTGGAGTTTGAGATCTGTCCTCTAAATCACTGCAGGAAGAGCAATAAACATTTTTTTTAAAAGATCCCATAACAAGTCCTCTGGTTTTTCTGTTCTGTACCACATCGTGGATTGTTATTGCTGTGTTACTTGTTTGACAATGTGTCCAATAATCCTTACACTATCAGTGCACTAGAGCGGACATTTTAAACAGAGCTTTGAAACAGACTTTAAAGTTCTAAGTGTAAAACGTTGTTGGGATGTTACCAATGAAAAAAAAATACACGTATGTTATTTAAATGTATGTTAACATATGTAATGCTTTATTTTTCAGAACCTTGCTACTTACTCTTTAATATCAGTCTTATTAGAGCACCCTCTAGTGGCAGCATTGAAGCTTGCCTCAAACAACCTCCCTCCCTTGAGTGTACCTCATAGTAATTAAAAAGGATAATAGTGTAGGATCTTTGAAAACAAATAATGTGAATCCGACAACACTGTTTAAATACATGTTGAGATAAGCACCACCCATTTTCAGAATCATTAAAAATCAAAGCAAGGTTTAATAGTATTCTTAGAAACACTGATTGGTTAGTTGATTATCTTTATTGTGAGCATGTAAAATGTAACAGCTGTGCTGTCTACAGGATGGATTTTTGTCAGGAGAATGGAGTGAAACTTAGATTCTTATACAAAGGTGATCCAATGATTAGGACATTTTGGACTGTTTTTTGTCAGTAGAGACTAAGCAGTTATGTGCTGCTTCACACTGAGCAAAATCATAGAGTCAGGCTGCTGTTGCTATAGACTCATTGAGACATTTGTTTATCCAAACTGTACTGTGTCATGCTATGATTTGGAATGGCAGAGAGATTTCACTCAATATTGTATAATACATTGCAATATATTGTACATTATATTTAAGCAATAACTGCAGTGTCCATCAAACAGATGCAATATGAGTTTTTATCCCAACAAGGCAGATGGTTGTCAATATATAATGACAATTAATCATAATGTACAAATTTGAATAACTACTTCAAACTAAATATTAGATTTTTACTACATTTTACGTACACACACTAAGAACCTTCCTAGTTTTTGGACTATTAGAATATCATTTAGAAAGTATCTTCTGAATACCAAATGTTAAGACTAGCAAATGTTTATAAAACAGTTATTAATAAAACTGAAAAAACACAACAAGTACCTACAAGCCTAGAGTGCTTGTTTTATGTCCCTATTCTAAACAATCCATCTCGTATCTAATATCAACCCAATTTATGCACATTTTTCATCACGTATTTCAGGAGTTACATAATAACCAAGTTACTCTAACCTCTTTCACATCTCTCCTGCCCTTCATTCTTAGTCACCCTAGGTTTCCGCTATTGTCCTCAACAGCTTTTCTCTCTGTATATTAAAAATCCTCTGAGCTACAAACTCAGTTTGTCCTCAACAGCTTTTCTCTCTGTATATTAAAAATCCTCTGAGCTACAAACTCAGTTTGATTCCTAAATGTTCATTCTCCTCCTCCTTTGTAGTGTAAATCTCCCTTCCTTCCCATTCAGGTATTCTAAAGTTTCCCCATTCCCCAAGTCTGATCTTTCATTTAGTTTAGCACTCACAATATGTTTCAATAATATCCAGCCTCCCTCTATCTCCATAGAGTGTACAGCATCTAAAAATGTCCATGTGTTCTGGAACATTTTCCTGTTTTGGACACTTACTCTATGTCATCATGACTAAAGAACTCTCCCCCTTGGCGCTGCAAACATTTCATGTAAAAATACTGCCCTAATACAAGTAGTGGGGCAGATTAATAAAGACTTTTATTTTTACTTTTGTGAATATGGCCCTAAATGTTGATATAAATTCTGTTCTAGGACACAAAGATATTTAGGGAGAGGGGTCCAAATTAAAGCCAGAAAAAAATCCCTACCCTCAGTCGTTCTGCATTTATTCATCAGTCCCTTGACTTAAATAGTGTATATAGAAAACAAGGTTATAAAAAAGTCACTAAGTGGTTAGCAAATCGCCTTGTTATTAATATTTAATTAGTCATTTAGCAAATGTTTTTATCCAAATCAACAATTGCTGCCACAGAGTCACTTACAATAGGACCTTGGTTTTATGTCTCATCCAAAGGACGGAGTACAAGGAGGTTAACTGACTTGCTCAGTGGTCACACGTAGTGAGTCAGTGGCTGAGCTGGGATTGAAGTGGGATCCTCCTGGTAACAAGCCTGTTCCTCTAACCACTGGACCACCACTCTTGTGCTCAACCAATAGATGTCTTCCCGTAATCTGTACTCCTGTTTGCAGAAATGCATGCCAAGTAAATCCTTTAAGTATAAGGAAAGTGTCACCCTGGGGTATGCAAAAACCAAAACAGTACCTAATTGTAGAAGGTGTCAGCAAAATTGGAAACAAAGTATCTTTTTCATTATGGTACTGAAAAAGAAAGTCTTTTCGGATACTGGACATATTATAAATGAGTGTTTTTAATTGTGGATGTAGGTTTGCTTAAAATAAATCTGCCTCTTGGCCCTGAATTGTTGCTTTGATGTGTCTTGTGTCTCGTCTCCTAAACAAGTTCTTTCACTGCAGCCTGGCAACGGTGTGTTCCACTGCGCTGAAGAGGAAGGGAAGCAGTAGGTTGCTATCGCACCACAGCTACGGGCCTTTAAAGGTCCTTCACAATAGCAGGCAGCCAGGTTCAAGCTGCCAGCAGGTCCAATGAACAATGAAGCTGCTTCCCATTACCCCCAAGGTGGTCAGTGCCCATCCAGGAAGAGTTTTTCTCTTTTGTTGTGCAACTTAAACAAATGACACCAGGGATTAGGTGCGTCGGACACATTCCTGGTGGAGCGTCCCAAAAAAAACAGATACGGCTACTTAAGATACCATAAATCAAAACAGCCCACAGCACATGAGCAGCTGGCACATTTGCAAATAATTGTAATTATTAATCATGCCGATTTCACACCCTTCAGTTTTACGCAGCGCGCTTTCTACCAGAGTCCATCCCTGGCGCCTTGAGCTGTTCCTGCTATGAAAATTATGATGAGTGTGAGGTCTTTGATGATTGTCTTATGACAGCACGTGAACGGCACACAGTTGAGTTTATGGGACACCATGGGTCTTATAAAGAAGGTGTTCTCTTTTTTTTCACTTTGTTATCATTGTTACGCCAATCCCCATTGTTTGTGAAACTTTTCCATAACTTGTTATGAGTAAAACTTCTCTGACACCTTTATTCTATTCAAATAAATTAAGGAACCATCTTTTATTTATTATTATTATTATTATTATTATTATTATTATTATTATTATTATTATTATTATTATTATTATTATTATTAATCCCTTCTGATGGACACATAGTTGAGAACTGGAATACATATTTACTGGTTACTCAGCAGGTATAGAAAATTCAAATCAAGTTTACAGCAGCTAGATTCATATAGGCATTCTGGCCACAATCACTTCACTAGAAATGAACATAAATGTACAAAGTAGAAAATGTATCAGTGTCTTTATGTTTTGTTTAGAATTGTAGAAGGAATTCATATGGAGTGGGTTTTTTTGTTTGTTTGTTTTTTTCTTGAATCAGTCCTTCAACTCAAATTACCTTTTGAAAATAAATCAGCTTTCAGCTTTGAGGAGGAAGACCAGTGCTAACACCAAGCTATATAATTCCATTCAAGGGTTCTAGCAATAATGGCAAATCACAAGAGAGAAGCCATAACCCTGAGAAGAAATGATACATTTTCATATATGGCACTTACATGTTCTAAATGTTACTGTTACATGTTCTAAAACATGATGGTCTAATAAAAAAGGCAGGGGTGAATTGTAGAACTAGTAATGAAGTAGAAATTACAAAGGTAAAAAAGACATTTTGTGAGTGGAATATATAAACAGTAGACCAAGTTTAGTTTTAAGCATTACAATTAGTACCATTATTAGGTCCTAAAAAACAGCAGAAATTTTGATTCCATGCCCCTGTTTACCATTATTAGTTCCTAAAAAACAGCAGAAGTTTTGATTCCATGCCCCTGTTTTTCTTTTTACAAACAATGTACAAACTAGTGTCATCTGTACACTTGAACATATTGTGTATTTGAACAGTCAAATGGACAATTTCTATTAATATTTTAGAAGCCTGTCTAAAGTTTTGACAGAATGAGTAAATGTACCTGGACAATACCATTGTTTACAGGTTAGGGGAGCTCAAGCCACTTTGCAAAAGCCATGCGCGAGACATGTGCTCTGGAGCTTTTGGGAATTTCACCCATTATGATGTAAAGTGAGAACGCTGTGATTGCCTCTCCTTTTTCTTAATTAACATTTTAATAATGCACAACATAGACTGGACATGAATGGACTGTCATGTATTTCAGATGAAAAAGAAAGCTCTCATCTTAAAGGTCTGTAGTGTGGTCCGGATTTACCCTAGTCTAAGTTCAAAGGAAGTAACTGGTCTACCTACTGGAAGAGGCTGATTGATTCAGCCAGCTGTCAGTGTGCAGGCCAGCCTTATGGCTGCAGCCTAAACAAGGGCCTGCGATTTTATCCACTTGTCTTTAAATACAAGGAAAGCCCCCATCAGGCTGTCTGTCGTACTTGCTCCTGCTGTCCCTACAGCTGCTGGATTCCAGCCGGCTCACGAGCTTCTGTGGTTCTGCTTCTTAAAATTGCTATTCATAACAAGTTTATAGACAGATGCAATTTCACATCTTTTTTTTTCTTCTTTTTGTTTTGCATTTTAATAATGGGCCAGACGAGATAAAACTTAAGAGGCATAAATACAGTAAGTAACTTCTTTAGTCCTCAGTAAGTTTGTCTAGTACTGACTTGGATTAAAATACATTTCTATGGTTATGCGTTTACTCTTTACTGTGGTTTCCACTGCTTGTCTGTGCTTTACCCTGCTTTACTACACTTTTATCCTGGTAAACAGTGAACATTTTATACTTATTAGGAAACAACAGTTCATCCAAATGGAAAATTTAAGAATCGAAATGCCCAATAAAGGGTTCTAACACACACACACAGACACACACACACACACACACACACACACACACACACACACACACACACACACACACACACACACAGAGACACACACACACACACACACACACACACACACACACACACACACACACACACACACACACACACACACACACACACACACACACACACACACACACACACACACACACACACACACACACACACACACACACACACACACACATTGTTTCTTGTATTTCCTTTCTTAAAATTAGTACTGGTGACTGATTGATGTTTCTGTGTTTGGCTACATTTGTTAGCCATACTTTGCCTACATTTGTTTTCTGTAATAATACATATAGAAGCATTTTGTATCGCATCACCATAGAATGCAAATTTATAATGTATATTCCATACCCTAAATCCACACCATTGTTTGATTTGGTTTGGTTTGGTGTGAGAAATGAATTAGCCATATTTGGTGTACAGGTAATATATGGTGTCCTGAGTTTAATAATCATAGCTGTCCACATTGACCAAGTAAGCATGTATATTGTTATATATTCCTAGAGGTTTGGGTTTTCAGCAATTAATTTGGTGTATGGGTTTTAACAGTCTCCCTATTGAAGTGCATGTTTGCACTTGCAGTGTTAGATTATATTAGATTACTTTTGTGTGTGTGTGACAGGTCAGGTCTAATGTAGTCAATAATAGGGATCACTAAGGCAAGTTAGTGGATCAACATGTGACATATTGTGAACCAATCCTGTGATTAGAAAATCCTATAAATAAATGAGCACTTTGATAAGATAAATCTTAATATATCAGATTCTGGTATTTATTCTGGTATTTCCAGTAACCATGGCAGTATCAATATAATCAACAATATCGTGATTTAGTAGGGAATTGCTTTGGCATACATATCAATGTTTTAACATGCACTCTCTAAATTTCACCACATAGTCCTGCTTGCTCTGTTTAATTGATTCGGTAAGAGGTCAGTGTAAAAGATTTCAGTTCATAATTTTGCCAATGTTAGAATTGCTGTAACCTCAACAAGGCAGGTGTCTTTGCAGTGCTTTTACCCTCTCTCATATAAAAAATTGACACCAGCTCGCAGTACAACTTTTCATGGTGTTAGTGCAGTCTTGTTCTCTCCAGCTGCCTCCTTGGGGTTACTTTCCCATACGAAAGCATTTGTTTAAGCTACCACTGGGAGCACTTTTCTTCTCAATGGTTGTGAAAAATGAATTCATAACCGTGAATCTTTACCAGCTGCATCTGCTTAAACTGCTCCATGGTCCAGAAGTTAGCTAAAATAAAAACAAAAGGCATTTCCATGGAGACCCCTGGGGAAGCAGGCATGCAGGTTTGGATTGATTCTTATTGACAAGTTCTTATTTTTCTAGAGGTAGTGGCTCGAGGGCCCGCAAGTACATTTTTTATTTCTGTTGCAGGTCCTTATCTCTGAAACAGTAAATTGAGACTTATTTTTGGGGGAAGACTTTAAAATTGTGAAATGCTTTTAGTGATTTTCACAATTGTAAACTGTATGTAAAGAGTAAACTACCATCCTAGATTAAAGATGTTATAATAAAAATAAATAACTAATTTCAAAAGGAGAAAACACCTGTTAAAGTTACAGAACAAGAAATAAACACAGCAGGTTAAATAGTTAGGTTGTTTATTACTAATTTTGTAACATGAAAGGTTGTTTTTTCCCTTTTGAAAAAAATTAGTAATTTACACTTAGGGAGTAGAAAGCTTTAAAAATAGCTTCACAAACAGTGTTTTATTGCTATTGAAATTGCTAAAGTTTCCAAAGATATGGTGGCTGATTGTAAAAACTCCAAAATGTAAATTACTCAAAAGGTAAAAAAAAACCCACAACTGTTCAGGTAACAAAAAATTGCCTAAATATAATACCTGTTGAGATAACTTCTAGTTTTTGAAAAAAAGAGTAATTTACTCTTTTGAGTGAAATGCTTGGAAAATTGAATAATATGTGATAAAGAAATGAGCTGGTGGTTTCCGCATGTTTACCTCTTTAGTACAAAGTGTGGTAACAGGAGAACGGTCAGTGAAAAAGGTTTCTGTCACAGGTTTCTGTGACAGCAAGATAATGATTCTTGGTGGTAAAGCTCCCTCTCGACCTGTGAGGGCGCTAAGTAACAGGAACACAATAAACTCAAGCGAATAACCAACCTTGCTGAGCATTCTGGTTATATAACGTGTCACGGGACTGAAAATGGACCAAAAAGGAACAACATGATTCAAGAACGAACTAAAATTGGACAATGTTGATTTGCATATACAGATGAACCCACATGGTCGAATGTCTCCTGGCACTCCTTACACAGGATGCATTGATCCCCAATCTCTACGAGCCAGAACATATGCTTGAGAAAGCAGTCCCTTATTTGGACGTGGAGGGTCTGCTTGCTGCGGATAGGTCCACGTCTCCGTCACAGTTCGTATCCGTACGGCTGTAGGCTGCCAGTCGCTGCCGATCGTTAGGATTTTTCTGCACCCTCTTAATCCTCCTCCACCTAACCTCCACCTAACCTAACCTACCAATTTTTCCAGTTTTGGAAGGTAAATCTATATAATAAATACAGTATGTGTTTGGAGAGAGTTGGGATGTTGTATATTGTTTCTGTGTTTAATTGCTTCACAGCTATATTGCTTGTGGTCAATAAAGCAAATAAGAATTCACATGACGGGAGCCAGCGCTGCAAGAGGAACGGAATGTTTTTGCAACTTTTGGAATCTTTTTGCAAGGATTGGAGGCTTGGCCTCTAGAACAGGAGAGAGAAAAGGATAGGCTCCAACTGAGAGAGCCTTCCCTGTGGAGTTGAGGCTAACCCTATCAGCTTCTGGGCCCCTGAAAATACAGAGTGCTCTGACTTCTCGTAGAGTCATTATAGTAATATAGGCGAAGCCTTGCGACTTTGTCCCAGGTACCGACGGGGCCCAGTTACTGACCGGGTCTGACCTTCAGAGGACGGAACTGTTAATACAAAGCCTTGACCTAAGGAAGAGAAGAGAATCTGAAAGAATACATATAATTGTTAGTTATGGGACTCAAGCACTAAGAGTACAAGTTACACATCCCAGGAGGATAAAGGAGGAATTAAGACAGATCCTTCTTTCTTGAGGCAAGATATAGCGCATGAGCTGCGAAAGAATAGTGAGGCTGGTGGTCCCCTCTGACCACACGAAGAACCTATGAAGTTACTGGAACTCTAGGTCTGGGAAGTGAAACTCACTATCCTCCCCAGGGGGGACTGACACAGAAACATGAGGCACATGAAAAAAAATGAGGAGGAAAAAGCAAATGCAAGAGAAAGAGCAGGGATGTGACTGGGTTTAATTAGGTGGTTTATGATGATAGGCAGGTGAAATTAGGAAGAGGTGAAGTCCTGGTTCATGCCCCCCGAACTCCACTAAAGTTAACATTAATTATTGTTTTTGTAATTTTTTGTACAGTAGTTCAAAGTACAATTACAGTTCAAATGTAAGGCTTTAGTTAATGCATACCCCATAAATTAGCATTAAAATATGTAAGGTATTTATTGAAAGTTCTCATTAAGGTAATATTGCATTTTACTCAGCCAGAATACATTTTACTTACAAATTACTCAATGACCCAAAATCTTATCTGGAGTGCTGGTTACACTTCAAACTGATGGTATCTAAAACATTATACAACCTAAAAGCAATTATTGTGCTACCTCAAAGACATTAAAAACCCATAAAATGTATCAGAAATGAAATACAGTAAATGGGCTTAACATTCTCCCTGTCCTCCTGACAGCCTGAGTGACTGCCTGCTGGTGGTGTCTCCCCAGGAGGCAGTGACATTGACGTAGGGTGATGGATGACCTCAGAATGGCCCCACCCAGCCCACTTAGGCATGTGCATGACAGAGGACTCAATAGGTCTGGGCCGGCCAGAGGGACAATACTCCAAACAGGTATTTAAATGTGTTAAAACAATGAATTGAATCCAGTGGAGACCAAGATACAAATGTATGACCTTTAATGAGTTGCTAATGTGAAAATAATTTTCTTTTCTGTCCCTTAGACCTGCAAGGATGAAGACAGATGGAGGGGAGCCCTTAGAACTAATAATTGCATTTTCCCTGTAAGTGATGAGTATTTTAGGAACATTTGGGTTCTGTTTCAGTGACAGAAGCCCACTTCACGTATTTCCTTTTTTTTTAACGGAAACACTTCCAGCTGGAGGCCCCACACCAAGCAACAAGAAGGCAGCTCATTTCAAGTTGAAATGCAGGTTTGTAAGGGGAGGTGATAAAGATTAAGGAGAAATGGCAATCAGTTACCAGCTCTGACAGTGATTGATTATTTAATCTAATATAACACTTCTACGGTTACTACTACTGAAGTTTTTGGTTTCCTAGTTAAGAAAATGTTATGTAGAGCACTGTCCCTACTATAGTGACTATTGATTTGACCTTCATTTTCTGCTGCAACCAACCTATTAGAAGGATTGAAGACAGTTAATGTTGTCAAGCCAAGCGTCTCTTCTCACCCGCTGGACCCTAGCAACTGAACCCTGCAGACAAGGCCTAGGTTTGGAAGCCTCTGTCTTCACCCATTGGACAGAGCCCACTGTAATTACATGCCATGCTAATTTTGAATAAATAATTAAGTGTCTGCCATGATTGTCTAATAAAATGTTGAGGTGATTTTTTTGCTGAACAAGAAACGTATGATATATGACAAAATATGATTGAGTAGATTTTAATACTATGTCAGAAGCACTAGCAAAACAAGACATTATAAACAAAATCTGTGAAAAATTACCTTCAAAATTCTCACAGTGAAAAATGCTAAACAACATTAAAAAGATATCCACCACAATCGTTCTAACCAGTGGTACCCAACTGGTGGTCCGCAAACAATTCCAAAATTTGGTTACGCAATTCTTGCAAAAAAATCTCACATATTGTGCTACTACAATACATATTACTAAGCAGTACAAAAAACCACTTTATATATAATTATAAGATATGTATGAAGTCTGTATTTTTCCCATTTGTGTTATTTTATTACGGGTGTGTTTATAAATTAATATATATTACAACTCCTTTCGATGCAATACCAAGCATCGCTTTCAATGCTGCCATTAACTGAACCAGCTTTTTTTTTTTTGAAGGAAGGGTCCACCATTTTTTCCAGCCTAGAGTTTATCATAATTTCCAAGTATTTTAGTTTATCTTTCAATTATTTGAATTTCCATTTACTAAACAGGAAATAGGGAACAGGGGCAGAATTTTGATAATGGTAGGACTGCTGACAGACCAATTTATCTTGTATCCAGATCTCACAGAAAACGATTCCACTAAGCTAAGCAATGATGGAACTGACATCTGGGGGTTAGAGACAAACACCAATACATCATCCCAGTTTAGCATTATTTTGTGTTTCTGGGCCCCCACAGAAATGCTCTTTATGGTTTTACAAGATCTTATGGCTTCCGCTAAAGGCTCTAAGGCCAGTATAAAAAAGAGGGGGATAAAGGGAAGCCTTACATTGTGCCCCTCCCCAGTGAGAAAGCGGGGGTGCGCAGTCAATTTGTTAAAACTACCACAGACTTACCATAAAGCCCCTTTATCAAAGTTTGAAAGACAGGGACAAATCCAAAGGTATCCAGAGTATGATGGAGATACCCCCTTTCAATCCTGTGAACCCCTTTTTTGTGTCCAAGGACATTACTGCTAATGGGTCATATAGATCCCTGACCTCCCATATCAAATGTGCTAACCTTTGCAGATTGTCTGAGGCATTTCTCCCTGTGACAAAGCCTACTTGGTCAGGTTTAGTCTTACTGCAATAACCTTGGTTAAAATTGTATAATCTACATTCAGTAGAGAAATTGGACTGCAGCTTCTACATTCCGTAATGTCTCTTCTGGGTTTTGGTATAAGTGTTATTATTGCACTGTTCATGCTAGTGGGTAATATTCCTCTATCCCATGCTTCATTGTAAATCTTACACAGGATCCGCTTCACGGAGCCGCTTGTAAAATTCACTAGGCAGACCGTCTTCCCCTGTCACCGTCCCTGTTGACATTGACTTTATTGCCTCTGTAATCTCCCCTTCAGTTATTTTTGTTAAAACAAATCTCCTTGTTCTACAATAAGTTTTGGTAATTCAATCTGGGAAACAAAGTTATTATTGTAGCAGGTGGGATCTATTGCTTCAGCCAATTGCCTTTAATTTGTCGCATAGCCATATGCAGATAAAAGCTGATCTGCCCAGGTAAACAACAGACACCTGATTCCGGTTGGCAGAGCTGTGGAGACGCATTTGGCTGTCCATCTGAACTTCAAGATTGTAGGACGAGCCGTAACAGGCTTTGTGGGCACTACCAATATGACTCGGTCTAAGGAGCAGATGCCAACCACTGTTTTTCTTCTTACGTTTTATTTTTGTCACAAAACAGTAACTGTTTCCCAAAGGGTTGCTCAAACAATTATTTTAAGTGCAGAAACGTAAAACTGATTTAACGTTTGGTGTGACCAAAGTTGCTTGCAAATTAAAATGTTATAGTTACCCCAGTCTAACCTCCTGTTCCAGGCAATTATACTGGTAGGATACATTTCATATATTTTGTGTGTTTTGTTATTGTTTGCACTATTTTGATATTGAGTTTATTCATTCACTTGAATAAGTTCTTGACCTTTTTTGTTTTCCCTGTCTGGAAAACAAAAAATAAATTGGGTATTCAGAGCTCCTCTTTGATCTTGGTTAAACTAAGGGTTGGCATAGTTTAGATTTTAGCTTATAGGGGGCATTAAATTAAGAATTCCTGCTTTTGATTCTGATTGATATACAGTAATGAATGGTAGTATTCTTTAACAGTGCTATTAATAGACTTGTGGGTAGATGTACTAAGATGGGCCAGTCGCAGCTCAACCATATCGCAATTTGCATTTTCGTTGTGACAATTTGCAAAGTACACATTTTGTCATATGTACTAAGAGAAAATATGTTAATGAAGAGAGCCAGAATATGCAAATTAAAATTTTTGTTTTGTCATGTTAGCGAGATCTCTAGCAAATTTTAGTAATAAAAGTCGGTTTATTCCCATCAGATTCTATAGTGGGGGGCCACACCTTCACCCCCAAATAAAAAATGTGTTTCTATCAAAAAGTTTCTATCATCTGTGTTCGACAAAAGGAGGTATCAGGTTTAAAAATAATACAATAGAATTGCAGGCACATACATTTATAGTGCTCAATGTATTTTAAATGTATAAATTATTACGCTGATAGGACACTAATGTGTTTTAGGTAGGAGACACCTTATATTATGTAAAAAATATAAATCTGTACAGTAGGCCTAAATAGTATATGGTAAAATCAAATGAATACCTAGCACACTTTCTTTTTAGCCTGCTGTAGGCTACCAGTAACACAAAATAAACCATGCTGCTGCATGGTACACATTATTTTAAATTGAAATTAAATTATTTTTTAAAATATTATTATTTTCAGCCTAGACAATTAACACAGAATAGAACATAGTGCCGCATTGACAAGTTATGATGCTTACAGGAGGACAGTCAATTCTCGTTAATACGGATTTCAAGGGACCAGCAACAAATTTTGCATAATGCAACTAATTCGTATTATCATGAGTAGCCTTTAAACCAAATGTATACTGTCAGTTTTTATTTAAGTTAGTCAGGGGTGCAGTGCTAAATTGTACACAATTACAAACCACCTGCACATTAATAGAAAGGGTGTATTTCCTATTCTTATACAGATGCACAGAATGAGCTGGAGGGGTTAGTGGCACATGTGTGCAGTCTATTGTCCCCAGCACGCTGAGGAAACCTGAAATGTCATAGAAATTTGTTTTCAAGGCTTGTAAGTGCACGCTGCTTTTAGGGAAAAATAGGTATTTTGCAAAAATGCAGTGAGCAACACTGGCAACGCACGAGAAAAAGCGGACTGGGAAATTTTAATCAGACAGCAGCTTGAGAATTATGTGACTGCCAGAGTTGTACTTGTGCTTAATTTAGTCTTCATTTAAATCGAAGAGGGTAATGCGGGTACGAAATACCCTCTCTTCTAATCCTACAAAGCACTCATTTTTGCTGAAGATAATGTCTCCTTCTTGTTGCAGTCACAGTGGTCATGGTTAGGGGATAGTGTTTTTCATACTCCTTTTAAAGGTCTGATAATTGCGACTGTTTAAAACATGCTTACAAAAGTTCTTTTGATGCCATTGTAAGCGTCACAATTGCCGGCAGCTTTAGTACATTTTATTATAATATCTGAGAACCTTGATCTCCACCCAATTTTTGCAAATTTAAGCAGGAACGCCCATAATTACATATTCAACCTAAGGTTGAACCGCAAAGAAAAACTGCTGCCGCAAAGCATTCTCTAAAAAGTCCCTCAAAGTGCTTGTTTAGTACATTTCACCCTAGACTTCTGACTTGTTTGGAACTGGTTTGCAACTATTGTGACAGATGCAGCACTTTAGTATATCTACCTGTTTGTGTCTGAATGTAGCTGTCCAGTCTCATCTCTAATTGCTGGAATACTGGAGTTCATTTTTATATTTTTAAGTTGGTGTGCTTGTATTTTGCTTGCTTTATCCCCTGATTAGTAATCGGTTTGTTTCAATCTGTATAGTGCATATTATGCTTTTTCTCATTTTATGAAGTTTTTCTGCAGAAGGATTACTTCCATATGTTGTCTCTAATTCCTTAATTTCTCTTTCAAGTTTGTGTACCTTTTCTAAATCTTTTATTTTATTTATAGATGTTGTTTTAATCATGTATGCTTAGCTTCCCATACTACTGAGCTGCATTGTGTTTACCCTTTGTTAATATTAAAACATAATTCAATCACCTTCTGAAGAATGGCTGTTTGAGCTAAGTCCTGTAATATACTAGTATTTAATTGCCATTTCCGTGGTTTTTCTGGCTTCCTCCTCACGTCCAATTTAAGATCCACTTTTGCATGGTCAGATATTGCAACAACTCCTATATCACATTTACTGACACCCATAACTAGAGTTTTTGTGCATTGAACTTTCAAAATAGTTATTTAAGCCATTTTTTCCACAGAAAAACAGACAATCAATTTCACTTCTCTTTTAAACAGTCTCACTCTTATCTTATTTGACATTTCTCTTATTTGTTCTTTTTGAACGCTCCAAAGGAAGCACTCATGTGTTTCTGCAGAGTACAGTTGCAGTGCCATCTCCAGCCTGTTCTAGAGTTGCACTGTTATTTACATATTCTTTGACTTCCTCTGCACCTGTGAATGTCTCTTTTTCTGTTGTGATCTTTAATATTCCTGGGTACAGAGTAGCATGTTTAAAAGTTACTTTCTCTGCAAAGCCTCTGTGCTTCATTAAACTTTCTCCTTTTTTCTGCAAGCTCCCACAATAGACCCTGAAAGATCATGAAGTTTGTGTCCTCGCGACTGTATTTTCCCCTTCTCCCTGGACAACCGCATTATTTTTTTTTTATCTGGAAATCTCAGAAATCTTGCAGTCAGTGGTTGTGGTTTTTGTCCTGCTTGTGGTCTCGATGTTAGTGAGCGATGTGCTCTCTCTATTTTCATATCAGGTTCCCCCTGCATGTCGAAAATGTCATTTAATCTGACCATATAAAATTTGGACTTCAGTGACGGTTAAACGAGTGTGACTCATATCTAATTATTTTATCTAATTTGACGTGTGTTTTGGTAAGCATGTTGTAACCTACCCCATCCCACCCAGACAACCCATTGACCTGCACACACAGGTCAATATCTGACATATCACAAGAGATGGATCATGATGATGGTAGATCGTTCATGGAAGATTTGATTCAGAATGGCAGTCAAGGCAGGATATTTACAGTAGTCTGTCTAATTAACAGCAGGCTTCAGACTTGCTACAGCATCAGTGAATTGAATTAAACAAAGTCCCAGATTTTCACTCTGGAAATCTGGTAATGCTACATGTGAACATATGTATGTGGCAATCCTGCTGGTGTAAATAGGTATATGTGAATGCAAGTTTGGCAGCAATGGGGTTAAGTCCGCCCTGCCACAATGTATAAGCACTAGCTTCAGGTCCAAAAGAATTTTACTTTTAAACAAAAGACTGTATTCACCCCCTAGAAGGAAATCTTTTGATTTTTTTTTTTTTAATTGTATCATCGGTAGTACCATGATGCATTTTTAGTAGCCTATATGGTAAATAAACTTGAGTTCTGGAGCAGAACGTGCACAATTGAAAGTTGCAGCTGTTTCTTTTTAGCTATTAAACTAATGTGTTTCACT
Source organism: Polyodon spathula (assembly GCF_017654505.1). Lineage (NCBI taxonomy): Eukaryota > Metazoa > Chordata > Actinopteri > Acipenseriformes > Polyodontidae > Polyodon > Polyodon spathula. Next base: position 41,008,248 of record NC_054539.1, on the reverse strand, counting down.
TTTTTTTTTAAATACAAAAATAAGTATTTTTCAGTGGTAACAGTTATTTTGTAGATTTACATATAAGAAGAGTTGTCAGACAGATGTGTAAATATATTGTGACAAATCGCTGTTCCCGCAGGCAGGGGTTTCTCACAGGCGGAGGTGGGACACCAATCCGGGATCTCCTGCTTTAAAGCATAGCTCCGAACTCGTCTTTTTTATACAGCGGAATTGGCATTATGCTTCCAAGCTGGAGGTCCTGGGTGCGCGTCCAACCTTCGCCTATGAGAAACCCCTGCTTGCAGGAACCACTCGCTATTCGCCACATTTTTGTCAGAATTTAGAGGGGAAAAACCAGACATCAGGGGAGTTGTGTTTCATGGAGGGGAGGAGGCCTATTACGGCCATGGCTGCATTGTGCTCTGCACAATTTTTAGGGACAAAAAGAGACTAAGGTGGGGGAGCTTGTGTTTTTGTACGGTATTTCCACTGTGTTTGTATACTAGAATTCCCACTGTAATTGTGTTCCCTTCCCATTCTGTTTCCTACTGCTGGTATTTGCCTCTGTCTGTGTCTGTGTGGTCCTAGCCTGCGTGTGGTGCCTTTTGTGTCTCCCATGTTGGCTGTTGTTTGTCTGTGCCCATTGGCCCTAGTATGCGGTTGAGGACCAATGGGATGCGTGGAAGCTCCAATACCCTATTAGCGCAAAGGGGCAGATCTAAGGTTATAAAAAGGTGCTGTGTTGACATTTTCTGTTGTTGCTGTTCTGGTTGTCATGTTTCCTGTGTTCCTGTGTGAAGTGCGTATGCTGCGAAGCGGACAGAGCAGTGGACTCTGGCATGTGCTAAAATAGTTTCCGACAGTTGATCGCTGTGAAGTGGCAGAGTAGAGACTCTGTAGTGGCATGGGTGCTGAGTGCATCCAGAGAAGAAAATAAATAAAGAGTTTTTGGAACCAGGAACAAAACGTGCCTCTCCTGTTTTCTGCCTCCTGCTGAAACGTTACAATATGCAATAACACCTTGTGGCAAAGTGGTTGATAGTGTGCAGGTGCAGGTGATTAAAGAACAGACAGACAATTGTAATCCATGTGAAAAGGTTTGTTTTTATTTTTAAGTCCAGTGCCTGACAGCAAAACAAACAGTAAATAATAATGATGGTAAGTAATACAGCGTCGTGTATTCCCGAAATAATAGTCCCGTTTTTGTATCCCCACAATAAACACAAAACACATACACAAGTCAGGTTAATGCATAAATTTGTGATTGTGGTGCAATACAGCGACAGCTCCAGAACATGTTAGCCATCTAGTGAATACACTCAACAATAGGCAGCACAAACAAACACTTACTATTTATTTCACCAACAGTACAGGTCCTTCCATGTCAATACCACAACCAAAAACAAAGGAACAGATAACATTGCTTCGACCCCTATTTATACTGTCACTCATGATCCCTTGGTAACGATTCAGCTGCCACATCATTTGCCCTCCAGGTCAATGAGTTAGTGTACAGAAGCTCCATCTCTTTTCTTCATGACCGACTTCCTTTTAACCCTCAGAACGAAGTGTAAGGCCAAGTAGTCAGAGTATTCTGTTCCCTTAGCACCCTCACAGGTCGAGAGGGAGATTTACCACCAAGAATCATTGTCTTTCTGTCACATACAGACAGACAATTCTAATCCAGGTGAAAAGGTTTGTTTTATTTATTTTTAAGTCCTGTGCCTGACAGAAATCAAACAGTAAATAATAATGATGGTAAGTAATACAGCGGCATGTATTACTTACATTTATAATCCCCCAAGTTGGTTCCGAAATAATAGTCCCATTCTTGTATCGCCACATTAAACAAAAAACACATACACAAGATCGGTTAGTGCGTGAATTAGTGATTTTACAGTGGTACAAGTGAAGTGTTGTTCCAGATTTTTGCTGGTCTCTAGTGACAGCTTCAGAACATGTTAGCTGTCTAGTGAATACACTCAACAGTAGACAGTATAAACAAACACTTACTATTTATTTCATTGCCAGTACAGGTCCTTCCAGGTCAATAACACAACCAAAACGAAGGAACAGATAACATTGCTTTGCTCCCTATTTATACCGTCACTCATGACCCCTTGGTAAACAATTGCAGCTGCTTTTTATGATCTGCAGCTGCCACATCATTTGCCCTCCATGTCAATGAGTTAGTGTACCGAAGCTCCGTTTCTTTTCTACATGACCGACTTCCTTTTAACCCTCGGAACGAAGTGTCAGGCCAACTAGTCAGAGTATTGTGTTCCCATTACTTAGCGCCCTCACAGGTTGAACACCTGTTCTTTAAATGTTCGATATGCAAGTTTCCAATGCTTTGCTTTATTTTTCATGGCAAAATTAAATCGAAATGACAACCTTGAAGTAGAAACACACAAGTGACACAAATGACACTTATTGTTGATTTAAACACTTCTGCTTCTGTATTTGTGGGGGGGGGGGGGGGTGTTCATTCAACGGGTGGTTGATATGATTTCACTGGGCATGCATTTCAATTCATAGGCTATGAACGCGCATATAGGGCCAAACCTAGCTCAGGTCTGTGATCAACTGTAAATGGATGGCTCAATTGATAATAATATTTTAATCTGATTGACTTTGAGCCAGCTAAGGTCCGAGATGTAAGTGTAAACACACTTAATGTGGCCTTACAGTGAAATAAAAAAAATAAAGCAACACTGCAATTTATTTACTAATTCATGGTTCCCACTCCAGTTATTTAATCCAGAGTTGCATCGTGGCACCATTTTTATTTTTTATTTTTTTATGGATTTAAACGGAACTATATGTTGTGAAAGTAACTTTTTTTTTTTTCAGTTGGTATTCCGAGCATCCTGGACAAAGTCAAAAAATGAATAATCTATATTTAGATAAACCGATACAAAAATATTTCTATATAAATTAAATAAAACAATACGTCAACAAAACAGAACAAATGTAATTTGTATAAAGACCTACATATTTAACAATACATGCAATATATTATTTATATTATTGCACGAAATGAAACTTTGTATGTAGAAACATTATCTATGAAATGCTTCACATAAAAAATTGTAGGACTTTGTCTGCTGGAATGCTAGATCACTGAACATGGCCATTCCTAGAAAAGTCATGTTGAGCGGTCAGGCAGGGATGCGGGTCAGTAGCTGATGTTTAAAAGGTTTTGTAGACAAACATCTCGGCTCATGCCGTTATCAAAATTATTGACAATACTATAGAAGGCATTTGTAATGCTTGTCTACTTGACTTATTTTATTATGAAGCTTTTGAAGTTATGGTTGATCTATCAACAAAACAATTGGGAATTGTTTTAATGATTTAAACAGAGGTGTTAATTAAACTGTGACTGTAAGATTGTTGAAAGCTGCTTAATCATGTCAAGTTACCAACTATATTAATCATGGCAGATAGGGTTTCTTATATCCACAGGGGTTCAAACATAAGTAGTCTTGTGTATAGTATGTAGCATGACAGCAAAATAGCTGTGTCAAATATTGTAGGAGATCACTAATCCTTAGTTACTGATCTTGACAGAAAAGAGTAGAAAAGTGTGCCATTTGAAGTTTTTGTTTCAAGTTAACTGTAAGACAAAAGGATCTGAAGGCCTGGGCCAGCCTGTGGAAGAATACCCCAAACAGATATTTAAATGTGTAAAAGCAATGCATTTGGATCCAGCAGAGACCATGATGCAAATGTATTGCCTTTTAATGAGTTGCTAATGTGAAAATAGTTGTCTTTTCTGTCCCTTAGACCAGCAAGGATAAAGACAGATGGAGAGAGGCTCTTAGAATTAATAAGGGCATTTTCCCAATGAGTGATGAAGTGCCTTCAGGAAGTTTGAGGTCTTCCCTGACAGAAAGTGACAGAAGCTCACTTGACACTTTTCCTTGTTTTAAAAAAGAAAGGCTTCCAGGTTGAGGTGCCACACCAAGCAACAAGACAGCAGCTAATTTCCAAGTTGAAATGCAAGTCTGTAAGGGGAGGTGAAGGGATTAGGGAGAAAAAGCAATCAATTATCAGCCCAGGCAGTGATTGATTATATAATCTAATTACAGAATACAGGGTGACACTGCTGGGATTTTACTGTGTTAAGGGTATAACACACGTTCAAATAGGCTGTCTTGTTTGTTACTTTCTGTAGCTAACTAAACGCTATGGCTTATTTTCAAGGGGAGGTAAAATAATATTTTCCTGAATCTGGTAAATTTTTCACATTTTTGTAAAGTGTATGCCTCCTGAAGAGATTTGTCAGTATTGCTGTTACTGGGGCAATGGACAGTATTCTTCATCCATGCTGCTATGTTCACACATTTAACATGTCCACACCACAGCTACTGCTAGTAGCACACCAGCACATGTCCATTGTTACACATGTAATGGCATATACAAGGACCTTCTGAAATTTTAAATATTACGTTTAACCAGTTAGAACCTATTGAAAACAGCCTGACATTTACAGTGGAGCCTTTGAAAATAGGGAGAGGAATGATATATTTGTCAGGGAATTTAGCCTGGCCATTGCTGGGCTTGATTTGGGATTTATTCCTGACACCATAGTTAGCACCTTTGCTTTCAATGTTAACTTTGGTGAAGTTCAGGGGGTCATGAGCCAGGGTTTTGCCCCTTCCTAATTTCACCTGTCTATCATTATTAATTAATTTCACTTGTCTATCATCATTGACTCCCTATTTAAACCCAGTCACAGCTCAGCTCTTTCTTTTGCATTTTGATTTTTCCCTCCTCCTCCCTCCTCCTCCTCACTTCTTTTTTATTCAAAAAGTAGTTTTTTCCAATATAACCCATTTCTCATGTATTCCTCATAGTATGTCATTTTTTTAATCTACAGTGGATCAAACATACTGTGTCAGGTATTGTAGGAGATCACTAATCCTTAGTTACTGATCTTGACAGAAAAGAGTAGAAAAGTGTGCCATCTGAAGTTTTTGTTTCAAGTTAACTGTAAGACAAAAGGATCTGAAGGCCTGGGCCAGCCTGTGGAAGAATACCCCAAACAGGTATTTAAATGTGTGAAAGCAATGCATGTGGATCCAGCAGAGACCAGGATGCAAATATATTGCCTTTTAATGAGTTGCTAATGTGAAAATAGTTGTCTTTTCTGTCCCTTAGACCAGCAAGGATAAAGACAGATGAAGAGAGGCTCTTAGAATTAATAAGGGCATTTTCCCAATGAGTGATGAGGTGCCTTCAGGAAGTTTGAGGTCTTCCCTGACAGAAAGTGACAGAAGCTCACTTAACACTTCCTTTAAAAAAAGAAGAAACACTTCCAGTTTGAAGGCCCACACCATGCAGCAAGAGGGCAGCTCATTTCAGGTTGAAATGTAAGTGGAGGTGAAGATATTAAGAACAAATAGCAACCAATCAGGCACACATATTAGTGTCTGTAAAATAACAATGCAGCAAGTTTTTTTTTTTTTTTTTTTTTTACATATTAATACAGTGATCTGTTGCATATCTAACTGTGGTGGAACCAGAGTAAGGATGGATGTGTAAAAAGTCGACTGAATGAATCCTGTTTTAAATACCATTGTACACAGCTATAATAATTACTACATTCATACAATTATTGTTTTGAGAGTCAGCTTATTAGCGCGCTCCCCTAAATCCCTTGTTTAGAAAGATACAGTCTATTAATGCTTGTGACAGAGTAGCCGTCTGCCGTGTGGGTGCATGCATTCGCTGCTGAGTGACAGGCAGGAAATCGAGACGGAGGTTGACGTTGATACACCCCGCAGGCAAACAGGATTTATTTACATATCAACACACTGAACAGCCCATGAGACACTACCAGCAATGGCAGCGTACAGAGTACATACAGTGTACAAAAACTTTGATAGGATCTGCAATCTCTGAACTAATCTTCTTTGTTCAAGAAGAAACTAACGTTGCTGAAGAGGTTGATCATGGAGGATAAACGGCTAGAGCGGATATGTGACGGGTGGATACGCAACGGATTACTGTAGTTTTAATTTAATGATTTTTTTAAATTTAATTAATTGCATATTTTGGATCTAAGGTATACTCAATAGGGTGGTCAAACCACCCAAGAAAAGGGACTTAAAATCTATTTTAGCCTGTCTGCTTTTATATTTATAAATATATGAGCCAATTCACATAGGTATGAGCCAATATACCCTGGTAATCCATTGTAGTACTTTGGTACCATAGCAGGACCACTGAACAACCTCAATAGGGTTGTGCTTATAATGATATGGTCATCTAATGGTTCTTCTAGGGTTTCTTCAGTTAAACACCAGTATTTTTCCTGGAAGGGCTTTTTTTAATAGGCTACAACTATTCATTTAAAAGTAACCTTATTTGTCTCATTCATGTCCTGAAGACCCACTCCCCTTAGTCCCTGTGCCTTCCTAGATTTCACAAACTCCCAGTGGAGCCACTCTGTACAAAGCACAAACATCTGGCGCCCATTACATCCCCAGATCAGCTGTGATTAGTCCAACTGGCCAACTGCAATTTGTAAGTGCTTACTATAGTGTTTCCATCAGGCCACCAGTGCTGACACTTCTGTTTTGTAGCCAGTGCTAATTTGCCACTGTAATTAGTCATATCTGCTAGAATTCTCCAATGGGTAAACATCACTGCCCAGAATTCAATCAGTAGGATTCTATGGTCAACTGTCTGGTTTTATACTGCTGAAATAAGGTGACCTCAGGTGTAAGAAATGTTCTCCAAAAGTGATTTAAATATATAATATACAACAGTGTTCTAATTCAGGTCAGATAATGGCCAAATATGTCAATATGCTGTATACATTTTATATTATTATAAAAAATTGTGACAAAGTAAAATAAATAGATGGAATCTTTAAAATGCCCTCCTGAAGAAGAACATTTTTTTTAAGCAACCATTAAAATAAATGGCTTCATAAAGATAAACACTGCATCTTTAAACAGCAACTTGGTATGACATATTTATCTTGTTTAGATTCACTTTGACTTTATACAAAATGCTTTTAAACTATAAGAGCACATTACTTAAGATCCATTTACCAAATAATAAAACAAAATTGTAATAACTTTAATAAATATATATACAACTACATGAACTTAGCCGCCCTATGTTCTACACTTTGGTATGAAGGCACTATACAAATCCAAACTGAATTGTTTGAATATGTCCAGCTTTTAGCAGCAGACCCAGTGCTTGGAAAGCTGGACTACTTGACGATCTAGCAGAAGCAGCAACAGAAAATGTTAAAGTCATGTCAGTGTTTTATACAGGTAAGAAATGTCTGTATCTTGAGGAAATGCAAATATAAGGTATCTATCTATTTGGTTGTTAATTTGTGTGTTTTTTAATTTAGTCTATATTTTTTTCTCCACTTTACAATATGTCTGGTTGTAAAACACTCTACAGTAGCTCTGTCCTCTTTGTTAGGCCACAACTGTATCGTTATACCTAAAACTCCTCTTGCAGCACCATTTGACACAGCTAAATGGCATCAGATCTCAGAAAAGGGATACTGTCTAGACCAGAGAGCACTGAGAGACTTTAATATCTGCAGAACAACATGGAAGAGAGAGGCCATGCTATAGTGTTAGAGATGATACAACATTAAAAAAAATAATAATTAGAAATACAAACTAAAAATATAAAAATGGTACTGGTGCCATATAATTTTCTGTTATGTGTCACAATTCAGTACATTGCTGTGCATTGCTACGTATGTCCAGCTTCTTTTTAACTTAAACATAGGTCAAACCCGTCAGAGTTTAGGATGCAGTTGAAATTTAGTGGTGCATGCACCGAAATTTTATGGATTTTGTATTCAGGGTTAGGGTTAAAAATGGCCATCACAATTTAGTGTATGCAGCGTACAAGAGTTAGATTTGTGCCAAATGTTCATACTTCATCCATTTTTAGGTTTCAGAGGTCATGGTCATTCTCTAATGCTTGGCCAAAAATGGAAGCATCCAGTAATGTGCAGAGGGCATTAAAAGTTACGAGAGTCATGCGACATTGTTCAAATAAATAACGGGAGTTGAGTTGTGGTTAGCTGCAGCAGAGGGAGCCTGAAGGATAATGTCTATACAAGCAAGGGTGCAAGAATCAAAATAACATTGTTTTTGTTAAATGTAAACATCATCTGTACAATGCATTCTGTCCCTCGTTAAACTGGACATGTTGTTCCAACAAAAGGAGGTGTTGGTTTAAAAACAATACAATAAAATTGCACACACATCCATATAGTGCTCAATGCTATTTACATTTTAAATTGTTGGGTAGAGCCAACATTATTATTCAACAGTCTCAAACAGAGAACGAAGATAAAATAAAGAACTGTTTTGAACCGTAACCTTGTGTCCGTCGTGGTTGGAGTACCTGTATCACCTGTACACCTGAGTTCTGCAAGCCACACGTTCACAAACCTGCTTTCAAAAGTTCTTAACAAATTAATGCAATTGTAAGTGTCTCAATTGCCAGCAACTTTAGTACATCTCATTATAATATTTGAGAACACTATCTCCATCCCATTTTTGCGAATTTATGCAGGAACGCCCATAATTACATATTCATCTAAGGTTGAAACGCAAAGAAAAACTGCTACGTCAAAGCATTCCTCAAAAAGTCGCTAATAGCATTGTGCTTGTTTAGTACATGTCACCCTAGACTTCCGACTCATTTGGAACTCGTTTCCGACTATTGTGACAGGCGCAACACTTCGTACATCAACCCCTGAAACAATGATCTGCTGTCTAAAAACTGCAGTCAAGCTAAGTAAAATCACAAGTGGTGCTAGTCAAAAAGTAAAGTTCTCACAAATATATATTTCACAGTGTCAATCTGGAAATTGATTTTTCCATTTCACCTATGTAATGTTTCTTTTTTCTTAGTTTGACAATTAAACTGTTCTTTTAGATTTTATTTCCACCTTAATTTAACCATGTTTTATGCACTCACTTGTTTATTTTTAGCGTTTTTCAAGTTCCTAGCATTCTTTCTTTAAAACACACTGAAAGAAGAAAGCTGCACTTTAGTAAAAAAAAGTTTTAAAAAATCCTTCAATGAAATAATTTCAAAGGAGACATGTTGAAAAATATTAGACATTTATTAGACAAAAATGTGAATGATTATGAAACTAAATACTGACATTTGTATATTTTTACAGACATAAATTCACTAAAGAGACAACTCATATGCACCAAAAATGTTATTTTCATAACATTGTTACAAAAATGGTCCTATTTTAATTACATACACAGTAGCGGTATTCATATAGAATAGTCCAAAATGGTTAAAAACTCAAAAATAGACAATGACAATGATACTTTTAAGCATTCACATAGAAATTAATCTTTTTTCTGGCCCCAACCAAGACACCATTGTATAGGCTTGGCCTAACCAGCCCTCAGCTGCACCAGACTCATTTCCATAAGTATCATGTGGTGTTTCAGAAACCACATTTTGCCAAGCTGTCAGTAGATCAGCCATCCCTTTGCTAAACAGATTCCCCATTAAAACTGTCTGCACAATTTGTCAGTTAAATGAGGTACAAGAGGGACGCTCTATTTGCCCCTAATTAGCTGTGCAGACTACCTTTGTCTGTTTGATTAAGTATTCACTGTATCAATTTTGTTTAATCTGATTCATTTCGCACGTCTCTCCCGGGACCAGACCCATACGGTTAACTAATCTCTGGTATCATCTCTCATTTTAAAAAACGATACCCACATACAGTATGTTCGCTAAGCTCTTCAGCCCAGGGCATGCTTGCTTGTCATATTAGTATAGCATATATATCCATTACACAGACTGTGCGTATAACTGTGCTCAGTAGTGTAGTTAATACTGTGCTCTGTAGCAATAGTTAATACTGTTTCAGAGGTACTTCAAAGTGTTTAAATGAAACTGAATGATTATATTGATGATCCAAGTGTCTGCTCTGCTTTGGATAGCTGACATGGTTGCAGTGGATGATGTATATCCATGATGCACTTCTGCTATTTGAAAGGTTAATGTTGATGTGTATCGTTTGTGAGAGCATACTGGTTTCTTTTTGTCATCAATTAACTGCTAGTATTTAAGAAGGACAGTACATACCTGTATTCTGATTTTAAGTGTATCCAGGAATTCATGGAGCACAATGCCATATCTCTTCAAGAAATATCAACTAATAGGTAGTATGTAGATGAAGAAGATTTAATGTCTGAAAACATCAAATAATGAATCTAGATAGTGAGCAACCTATACAGACCCAAACACCGCATGATAGTATAAACTTACAACAATTGAATGTATATCTTTTTTTTTTAAGTCAACTACAAATTACATTAATGTTGTTCCAATTTTCAGAAAAAAATAATTAAATGTTGTGTCCCTATCCGAATTTGCTGGATCTGCCCATTTTTTAGTTATATTGATGCTGTTGTGACATTTTGAGATTAATTTCAGGACTCTAAAAGCCAGAGAATCTATAGGGTTTTGTACAGTGATGTGAACCTCTATGCAGAAATGTAAGCCTTGTCACGAATGAAAGTCTGTGCTATGATTCCTCCAGATTGGCAATATTAACAGTATAAAACATTCATGCGATGGGATAAGAAACATGTGGACTGAGTAAAGACACAACTGTCTTATTTTGGTTTAAAAGACAGAGTCAGATCAAAATACCTCCATTGTTTTCTAATTTTCAACGTTCAACATATTTTCTGAAAGATAATAAAGAGCCTCGCATTCACTGCTGACTCTCATAACCTGTGCACTGTTTTACTTGTCTAAACATCAATATTTAATGTCATGTTAAGATCCCATTAAACGTATAGATCATTCTTGTTGAAATCTTAGTCTGCTTGAGAAAAAGGTAGCAGTACATCACTTTTTGCTTTTCTCTCTACTCTCATTTCTGAATATTATAATAATTGTGGAGCCTCTTGTAGTTGTGTTGTTTCTCTCCTGTAGCAGCTTTGTTCAACTGTGACCCCTGCTGGGAGAGAGAAGGCTGCACTGCCCTCTCATGATCAGCAGCCAGTTGCATGCTTGGCACAAAAGATCTGTGATAATTACCCCTTTTTCCCTCCCTTTTATCCCAGAGGGGATCCACTATCTTTATCTTCAAGACAGCTCCCATTTCAAATTTACATTACAGTTGTGTGATGATTCTCCAGTGCAACAGTGGTACACACAAGTGTTAAGAATAACATATCTGGTTAATAGATATCAATTATGATTTCTAATAAAAACCAGGTAATATATTTTAATCAGATGTGTAAAACTCATGTCTTACAGTGAATGTCAGATGGGTTGGCATAGACATATTATTTTCTTTACTCCTCCCCCCACCCCCACATCCACCACTGTCAACATTTTGAAATTGAAAAGGCTAATTTTGTGGTTGACAAGAAAGGACAGTTGATTTTCACTGATGCTACCATCAGCAGTCGGCACCATAACATTCTCTGAGGGAGTCCCCAAGCCACAGGCTACTGGCAGGGAGACAAACACTCAGTGACAGCCATTTATGGCCAACTACTGAAAGCCATCTGTCAGAGTTTGGGGGAGATACAAATCTCCAGCCAATGATAACTTATTTATTATTTGTTTATTTATGTACTTATTTTGCTTAGATTTAATACAAACATGTTTTGTTCTGCCATAAAAAATGGAATATCTCATTAAATGTAATTTCAATGACACTGTTTTGTTCTCAAAGAAAAGAGGTGAGAGGCCTAAATCTCCATAAAGAGATTTATTCCAGTTTACAGTCAATTTTAGCAAGTATTATCCTGATTTGAAAACTGGTCCGGCACAAGCACAAATATGCAGGCACTCAGTTATTTAATAACCTGCCTCGTGTCAGAAGTAAATGTTTACAAATGGAGACACCTTGGTATTACATTCCCAAAATAGGAGTCTCCTTTTCAACACAGAATCCACTCACTGGAAAAATTTGTCAGTAGAAATATTTCATAACGAGAGCTGGTAATCAGGTCTCTGTTTTATTTACCTATGTTGTATTTATGTTGTTTTTGACTTTCATTGGGCGAACAATGTATAAAGTGCTAAACATTATTTTTATAAAATGAATATCAGACCGTTTACAGAACCAGCAGGAACCAACTAATATGCATTTTGGAGCTCTTACACTAAACAGCTTTTTAATATCAACATTTTGTTTTCTTTTTTACAATAAAAAACAGATTATTTTTAGCAAGGTCATAAACACTTGTGAATATTTCCTTAAGCTATTTCATACTGCAGAAACGCTTGAAATCTCTCAAATTAAATAATAACATTAAAATGTAAGCCATAAACAATATTTTGTAATGTTATTTGTGTCACAATAGCTACATGTCACTATATACTACATACAAGGTTTAGCCATCTGTACTCTTTATGTCCTCCAAAAGCAGACGTTTATTTGCTGTGTAGATTCTCCAATGGTAGTGTCAGTAGTTTCAGCAAGCACATTCTTAAAATATTATTTCCACTCTGTCATTGAACTAAACATGCAAGCTACACCCAACAGCTGTAAATAGTTGTGAACATTTTCAAGTTCTATTGTGCCCCAGAGAAATAAAACACACAAAAATTGTATCGTTTTAGTTTCATGAATAAAGGTTACTGGAAATACCAACAAATCTGGGTACTTTCTTAAAATATGTAAAAGATTTTGTTAAATCCGTATGGGGCACTGTATCTTTAAATAATAATAATAATAAAATCAATAAATCATTAAAAATGTTGTTCTAATGACAATGTCCAATCAAGTATCACAACTGGGTCTCTAAAAGGAACAGGGTCTCTTTAACTAAACAATTAACATGCAAATTAACTTTAGCAATTAATGGCTGTAGCAAAATGCCCTTATGATCAAAATATGCTTTCTGTTTTGGCTGTAAGATACAAACATTTGTGTTTGAAATCAGCTGATGATCGTCCCTTTGCATTCTCTGGGGGATGGCAAAATGGCTTGTGCACCTGCCACCTAATTTAGTTTAAAAACCTGACGCATATAGTGAGAACTGGCAGGCATAATGAAGTGTATTCATTCTGTCAGTGGAGTCAATAACTTATCTCCCAACTGCCTTTGTTTCACTGGGCAGCAGCGCCTCAGATCAGGCCGAAGTACTTATTCAACTAAAATGTATTTTGAATTGCGGGACCTAACGCTGACTGGCACAAGCCTTGCTTTGACAGAAGCCTTTTGCTCAGGGCTAAACTATTGTTGAAGTTCATGTCTATTGTCTGGAGTCTTTGATCTGTCAGAGCAGCTTAACAAGCTGCTTAAAGAAAAAATCGAAAGTGTTTCAAATAACAGGTGTGTCCTTTGAGGATCTCCGGCCATTTTTCAGATGGAGAAAAAGACAAGCCTACTTAGCGAAGTCAATGTATATGATCATTGCTGAGTTATTCATTGAAGCTCTTGTCCTGAAATTACACAGAACTTCATTTTATTGCTTCTAATGAGCTGTATATGTTAACAAAGGGAATCTGGAAAACATTCAAGGTTAACCTAAAGACGTGTAATCCCCTCTTTAATGCCCTCTGGTATGTCTAAGTAAAATATATACTTAGCATGAGATGAACCCATGTCTGCATGCTATTTAGTTTTACAGATATTTAAATACAGCTGAATAAAATGTGTTTTATTTTGTGTCTGGATTTATTAAAGGTTGTTTTACAGGTTTATTATTATTATTATTATTATTATTAGTTTATATAACAGACGCCTTTACCCAAGACAACTTACAGAGACTAGTGTGTGTGAACTATGCATCAGCTGCAGAGTTACTTACAACGTCTCACCCAAAAGACGGAGCACAAGGAGGTTAAGGGACTTGCTCGGTCACACAGTGAGTCAGTGGCTGAGCTGGGATTTGAACCCATGACCTCCTGGTTACAAGCCTGTTTCTTTAATCACTGGTTTAAAAAGGAAAGTTGGATTCAATGTTGCCAATGTTGGCATCCAACCCCTGGATGCCAACATTATTTCTCTCTGCTATCTAATAATATATTAGTCAACAGATATTGTTTGATCAAGGTCATTAAATGATTTTTGGTTATATAGTATGGTACATATTCGAAAAGGCAGGGCTGATTTTCCTGCTGTACAGTGTAGTTGAAAATTAGACTTATCAATGGACCATATTCAGAAAATATAGGCATCCTTTGTAATTCACACATATGTATTTATAATGTCATTTTTATGTACCCATACATGCAATTAGAGTGTAGTTAAAGGTATTTAATGTAAAGTGTTACCTAACTTCATAATTAGAAATGTGTAATTCAGTGCAACAGTAATATGCTTCCCCACCTCACTTTGAAAAATCAGCTTTCACTTTTCAGAAGGAAATGTTTGCTGGAATAGTTACTAAGCATGGCAGATAATGAACTGAGCAGAAACAGCAATAGTGAAATATACAAAACACATGTATTAGGACATTAAACAAATAAGAAATACTAAGAACATTTTAAATTATTATTTATCAAAATAATATTTTATTTCCCTATATTGTGTGGATTGTGATAATTGTACATGCAAGGGCCAGGCGTTACCAAGAAGTACATTCAGAGCATTTATAATGCTATAAGCAAAATAAATGCCATGCAAAGATTCATCAAGTTCAAGGGAACCACTCAGAAGATATAAACCCTACCAATGAGAGGCCATATATGATCCAAGTTTCATCACAATTGAGTGGATGAGTGCTTCTGAATATACTGGAACATAAGTGTCACATACAGTACTGCCCCTTCCAGTACAGTAAGTACAGTGGCTTGCGAAAGTATTGACCCCCTTGGCATTTTTCCTATTTTGTTGCCTTACAATCTGGAATTAAAATTGATTTTTATTTGGATTTCATGTAATGGACATAGACAAAATAGTCCAAATTGGTGAAGTGAAATGAAAAAAATAACTTTGCTATTAAGCCTCTAAATAAGATCTGGTGCAACCAATTACCTTCAGAAGTCACATAATCAGTTAAATAAAGTCCACCTGTGTGCAATCTAAGTGTCACATGATCTGTCACATGATCTCAGTATATATACACCTGTTCTGAAAGGCCCCAGAGTCTGCAACACCACTAAGCAAGGGGCACCATGAAGACCAAGGAGCTCTCCAAACAGGTCAGGGACAAAGTTGTGGATAAGTACAGATCAGGGTTGGGTTATAAAAAAATATCCAAAACTTTGAACATCCAACGGAGCACCATTAAAGCCATTATTAAAAAATGGAAAGAATATGGCACCACAACAAACCTGGCAAGAGAGGGCCGCCCACCAAAACTCACGGACCAGGCAAGGAGTGCATTAATCAGAGAGGCAACAAAGAGACCAATGATAACCCTGAAGGAGCTGCAAAGCTCCACAGTGGAGATTGGAGTATCTGTCCATAGGACCACTTTAAGCCGTACACTCCACAGAGCTGGGCTTTACGGGCGAGTGGCCAGAAAAAAGCCATTGCTTAAAGAAAAAAAATAAGCAAACACGTTTGGTGTTCGCCAAAAGGCATGTGGGAGACTCCCCAAACATATGGAAGAAGGTACTCTGGTCAGATGAGACTAAAGGAATCAAGGAAAACGCTATGTCTGGCGCAAACCCAACACCTCTCATCACCCCGAGAACACCATCCCCACAGTGAAGCATGGTGGTGGCAGCATCATGCTGTGGGGATGCTTTTCATCAGCAGGGACTGGGAAACTGGTCAGAATTGAAGGAATGATGGATGGCGCTAAATACAGGGAAATTCTTGAGGGAAACCTGTTTCAGTCTTCCAGAGATTTGAGACTGGGACGGAGGTTCACCTTCCAGCAGGACAATGACCCTAAGCATACTGCTAAAGCAACACTCGAGTGGTTTAAGGGGAAACATTTAAATGTCCTGGAATGGCCTAGTCAAAGCCCAGACCTCAATCCAATTGACAATCTGTGGTATGACTTAAAGATTGCTGTACACCAGCGGAACCCATCCAACTTGAAGGAGCTGGAGCAGTTTTGCCTTGAAGAATGGGCAAAAATCCCAGTGGCTAGATGTGCCAAGCTTATAGATACATACCCCAAGAGACTTGCAGCTGTAATTGCTGCAAAAGGTGGCTCTACAATGTATTGACTTTGGGGGGGGGGGGGGGGGTGAATACTTATTCACGCTCAAGTTTTCTGTTTTTTTGTCTTATTTCTTGTTTGTTTCACAATAAAAAATATTTTGCATCTTCAAAGTGGTAGGCATGTTGTGTAAATCAAATGATACAAACCCCCCAAAAATCCATTTTAATTCCAGGTTGTAAGGCAACCAAATAGGAAAAATGTCAAGGGGGGTCAATACTTTCCCAAGCCACTGTACTAGTAAATCATAGAGGGATGGGGAGAAAGTACATTAAAGAAGCAGCTGGAAAGTATATTGAGGGTGTGATGCAGTGTTTATTTGTGTGGAGATACCACACATTTTTCTGTTAATTATTTTAATAGAACATAAGAAAGAACAAGAGCGAGCTATTCAGCCATCAATGCTTGACCAGTTCCGGAACTTTGCCTAGTCCAGGTGTGTCCACCTATGGTTATGTTTAATTGAAAAAAATCAAAAGAATTCACTACTTTGGGCCTGGATGGAGGTTTAATTGATTCAGTTAAACACTGTTTCCATGGTTAGAACAAAGACTTTGCCTGTAAGGCCAACTTTATCCACCACTGGTATACCATGTTCTTAAATGACCTCAGTGATTCAGCAACAACATGGATTGATACCTATACATAAAATCACATGTCCCGTGAAAAAACATTTCTCCTACTGCCTGACTTTTAATTCTCCACTATCTACACTCAACTGAACTCTCCACCATTCTTTAAGGAAATTGAGATACAAATATTTAATTTAAAAATGCATGAAAGTCAATATTATTATTGAATATGGGGCTGTAATAAAACAAACAAAAAAATCTTCTGTTCACAGAAGTGTAATGATGACAGTGAGCCTTTCTAATGAATCTCCTACAGGGAAGGGTTTCATTAACTACAAACTGCAATTAAGAGAAACATAAAAGGAAGGACATGATAAGAAAAACACCAATTATCTTCTCATTTACTTTTCACTGTAGCTAAAATTGAAAGGATTGGTTTTATAATTAGGAGTACATTAATTGCTAAGCATTTCCATCCTTAAATAATAACAGTAGCATTAACAGTAAAACAATAAAAAATATCTATATATATTATATATATATATATATATATATATATATAATATATTTTGGTTCATTAATTCAAACACATTTTCAACAAGTCACTTATTTTAAAGTATTTTTTCCAAAGATTTTGTTTTTTTTACAAAACGTTACATACGTTACATCTGGTTCAAAGTAGGCTTTGAACCAGAACAAGGTCCTATAGTACTAGAACCAGAAGAGGCCATGTAGTTTTACAAACATCTATGCCCAGCTGATATATAGTCTTTTGTACTTCTAAAAACATATAGACTAATTCAGACACTGGATGGAGGTATAACCTTTGGGTTCTGCTGTAGAAACATTTGTTTCATTAAAATAAGGTAAACTGATTTTTTTTTTTAATTTTATTTATTTTTTTTAATGATTATTGTTTTTGGTGGAGACTACCGGTATATTCAACAATGAAGAAGTGTAAATCAATATGTTTGTTTTTTGTTACAAGGAAATGCGAAATACATCAAGTACAACTGCAAATTACATTTAAAAAAAAAAAAACTAAACTCACAAATCCATAATTACATAGGCCTATAATAGGCTAAACAAAGTTTTGGTGGCCTACTGTACACTTCAATGGCTTGAAATGTTACAGCTATTCGTTTTGATCCATAATTCTTTAGTTACATCACTGCAGTTTGGTTTCTCAAAATGAGATAAGTGTAACAAATAACAGCCTGCAGGTTTAATTTAAATTGGGAGAATTTTAAAGATTATGCTTTGCTTATAATCACAAGTTAAAAAAAAAAAAAAACATCATCATCATCATATATTCGTATGAGTACCCCAATAACACGCCATCATGCCATAGGCTATCTTTGACTGTACTGAAGGAGGATTGGTTTGCTGTATTTTAACTTTTAGTTCCAGATAATTTGTTGCAATTTTTGTTTTTCATTGGGTTTATTTCCCCGTTTTACCAAAAGTGACCTTTAATCGTTGAGTAATTTCAGCCATCAAATTGATAAAATAAATGCAGCTTGATTATAACTTTGCGTATCATCCGTTTTTATAGGTACCGTATTTATAAAAAAAAAATCAGCAAGAATTTGAATAAAATTCATCATTATAAAGCAACGAAAGGCGACAACTTTTAAATGACAGTGTCCTATCCTGTTAGCATAATTCATGCTGTAATAAATAAAGTACAAGCTCCTATTTGAAAACATTTTTCTCGCAGCCCATCTGGCACCTCCTTTCTCGGTCCCTGTGCAGTCTGTGTAACCGTTTGTGTCGTAAAAAGAAAGTGGTATCCGCAACCCCTCTTTTCATTCGCCCAATCTAAATAGTTACTTTGAGGGAGAACTTGAGCTTCACAACTATAAAGTTACAAAAGGCTTTTAATCCAGTCTCATTTACATGTTTTAAGAATAAGGACAGACTGCATAATCTTTGCATTTAGGGTCCTGTAATCCTCGCGTTCTCTCTGATGTGTTCCTCTCCTTGTTCCCACATGAACAATTAACTTGTAATCTCCACAAACATACATTCTGCTACCCTCCATCTGATCTGTTAGCGAAATGAAAGGAATTTGTAGCAGCTATACCCGTTCCAAGTTTCTCTCGTCTGATGCTGTTCTGTCACTCACTTCCTTGATAAATATATTCTGCTGCACTTAAATCTTTATTGCTTGTCATTATCCAAATCTTAAGAGCGTTAGTCTATATTCAAATGCTCTTATTGCAAATCGAGAATAGCTAATGGTGATTTGTATTTGTTGAATATTAAAGTCTGTTCATTGTTTAAAATGTACAGGCTGGTGTTTATTTATTTGTGTATTTGATTATTTGCAGGTGCATATTGTAGGCTACAAACTGCTTATCGAAGCTCATTTAACGTTATATTATGTTATTAAACCTACTATTTAAAGCGTAAAGGTTTTTTAGAGTGATGTTGTTTTTAGTGACATGAATTTACTGCTGTCCTGTTTCTGGTCGTCTTGCCAGCACACTTGTAAATGAAGCCCCGGTCGCAATGGGTTTATTCCCGGTTAAAGAATAAATAAATAAATAAATAAATAAATAATCCCTAGTAAAACAATAATATCCCCTTTCTTTGTGGAAGAAAACTAAAATAATAACATGCTTAACCGATACACGTGTTGGATTTTCGGGGAGCTGAGGTTCAAATTGAGGCCGTTTTTAAATGGACATGTGATTACAAATAGGATATTCCCATTACATCGTGTATAGTTTACATGTAAAATGACGTAAATGAGCCCTATAGTTATAAAGTGAAATAAATACTATTGTATTTAAGTTAAAAAAAGGTCTTTCTGGGAAAAGCACTCCAGAGGAAACGTGCATGTTATTTCCAAGTAAACACAGATTTCTTTAAAAGGATTATATATATATATATATATATATATATATATATATATATATATATATATATATATATATATATATATATATATATATATATAATAAACCCCAAATTAACTATGATACTCAAAGATTCCTTTATTAAGGATTCCTCCACACTGTGAACACTCCAAACATTTTTTATATATATATATGTAGAAACATCTTCTGTTAATTAACGAACTTCAATAAATTTAATACACATTTGTAAACTGATTTGACTAAAATTAGCAATACATATATAATAAAGAAAGAAATAAATTAACAACTTAGTGACTTGGAGGTAAAGTAAATCGCAGTCAATTTAGCCAGAGAGATATTAAAAAAAAAAAAAAAAAAAAAGGTAGCTGAAAGGCTGCAATAGGGATATAACCGCAATATATATATACAATATATATATATATATATATATATATATATATATATATATATATATATATATATATATATATATATATATATATATATATTATGCGGATGCCGGACACATCGAGCTATCTAACGTATATGTAGTTCAACCAATATTTTGCTGATAACTTTAGAAGGTTAATGTATTGTTTTTATTACTTAACGTAAAAAACAAAAACAAAACAAAAAAACACTTTAAAATCATATCTATGTATGTAATGTGGAGGAAAGAATGTGGCTGGTTGTGAATGGAAATAATAGATCAAGGAAATATGACCCAAAATTAAAATAAATATAGTGGTTGGATTTAAAAGGTTTGCATAACGGTGATATTTCATATATCTCTAAAACGAAAACAGGTACTTCAAATTTGTTTGGCACATTTTCATGTCCGGCATTTTGTTATATTAATTTAATTGTAAATCGTGGTGTTTAAAACACGTTACCCCTTTGAATGTAGTCTGTAACACAATTAAAACACATTAACAGATGTAAGCGTTTAGTAGTTGAATGTAATTTTACTGCATATATCTCAATAATTTATTTAGCCTGCGAAACTATGTTCTTCCGGCGAATTAGTTTCAATATACGCAGAAATAGTTTTCAACCTGCTTGTCTAATTTGGAATATGTATTCTGTTTTTGTCTAGGTTGTTTAAGTCCAAGGTTTCTCTAAACTGATAGATAGAAATGTACATTTTTTTACTTTAATCCTTTTAGAGGTGATGGGTGGTAGAAAGAAACGAGCATTACAATAGAGACCCATAATAATATCCAAACACACACACCACACACACACACACACACACACACACACACACACACACAACAAACATTATTCTGATTGCTGTCGTAATTTTAAGAGCCGTTTTAAATTAACTTGATTTTATTTCTCAAGTTGTGTGCGACTTTGTATACTGTATATTATTAATTGAAAATAGCAGGTGCAAAAGACAGTGGACTGAAGATAATTGAACACATGAGTCCAAAAGCAGTTTTAAACGGTTTTATTGAAATCTCATCCAGAAACACTGGGTTATAATAAATATATCAATAATCATCAATAATGTACAAAAATAAAGACACAATGTTGTCTTTGAGGCATGACAAAGTATTTCCCGGAAAAGCAAATATTTATAACATGGTATAATCACATAAGCCATACTGAATTAAGTAAAGGTGGACCAAAATAATAATAATAAACCTAATTAAAAACCAATTTACATTCTCAGCATTTTACAATAACATAAAAGACATACAGTTTTCCATTATTTCAAATCATATACAACCACGGAAATAAAACTTTGAGAAGAATGCAATCTCTAAATCCTTGTTACAAGGAACACAATACATTCTTAATTCTAGCAAATTGTGTCAATTCATTCTAAAACAAGACTCGGGATTAAACATGCATGCAATCTTTTTTTTTTTCAGAGATTTCAATGTTATTAACTTTTTTTTGACAAAACTGTAATGAAGATAAAGTTTGCCTTTCAGTTTCAAAACTAAAATATCCTAACAAAACCAAACGTGTATTTGATTCTGTGTAGTATAGAGACAATATATACATACTTAGAGTATGATGACTATAAAATAATGTGTTATGATAAGAACATTAAAGGCTGATACATTAATAACCATCAAGACATTTATCTTTGAAGCTTATAATTATTAGTCTAACCCCTTATTACAAGAAAAAAACATCATGTTGGTTTAAAGTGATAAAACATGGCCTGTATTTTTCAAAAGAAGCATGCATGTAAATAAAATTTCTTGTTGCAGTGTGCTTTTCCAAAATTCGCTTGATGCACAACATATACAATTGTATACTTATGTGCAGTCTTTTTTATATTTATACATCACATCTTACTTTACTAAGTCTTTTGTTTGTGATGAGAGTCTTGTCATGCCAGTAAGAGCAGAGAATGGAGGTGGTGGTACCTGGCAAATGGTACAGGGACAAGGTAAACCTGCCCAGTGTTGGAAACCGTTGCCCAGTTGGAGTGGAGGTGTGGGTGCTGTCTTCAGCAGTGAATGAGGTGCTCGGATTGAGGTAAGTCCTGGTAACGCTGCGGAGAGAGTAGACGGGGTTGTAGATGACAGGGCACTGCTCAGCAACGGGTGGACTTGGTGAGGGGGGTTCGAGTGTCCTGGGTGACAACCAGTTTGACCTATTGTCCCGCAATGAAAAGCGGAGTGATGTCCACCGTAAATCTCGCCGACCAGTCTTTTCATCTCATCGAGGGAACTGTTGAGCATCAAGATGTAGTTTCTGGCGAGCAACAGGGTGGCTATTTTGGAGAGCTTTCTTACCGAAGGTCCGTGTGCATAGGGCATAACCTCTCGCAGGCCGTCCATTGCCAGGTTTAAGTCGTGCATCCTCTTGCGCTCCCGCCCGTTGATTTTCAGACGGAGTTGCTGAACGTCTTGCTCTGAGCCCTGCTTCTTAAGTTTGTACTTGCCTCCCCCTGTCATCTGTTCCTCTATATTGGCGAGGTGCTCGCTTGTCATCTTCTGGAGCAGTTCGTTCTGAGAGGAAGACACTGAGTTAAATCTCGTGTCGCGGAGCTGATGGTCTCTGAGATACATTTCTTCCATGTCTGGTGATGACGCTCTGCTGGAAACAGAGCTGGAATCAGAATTCATTGCTTCTGGTGGGTATTAGGTCGCTTCCTTCTCGGTTTTTCTCTCTTTTTTTAAGTCACTTGGTCACCTGATGCTGCCGTTGGAAGTTTCCTTCCAGAGTTGTATTTATAAGGAGCTGCTTCCCTCTTTATTCATTGGGTTGTTTGCTTTAGTCGTGAAGAAGCACCTCTTGGTCTGGTTGAGGTAACACCGGAGCAGGGTATTTATAGAGCTGCTTGAAAGACATGAGACAAAAGGAGCTCTCCTATTCAGAATTGTCTTGTTTGGATGACGTGCCCATTATTCAGGGCGGTGCGCTTTGACTGTCCCATTTAGCGAGGAGCCCCTATTCATATTCATTGTGTTACCACCATACCACCAGGGGGGGGGGGGGGGGGGGGGGGGGGGGGGGGGGGGGGGGGGGGGGGCAACCTCACCGTGGAAACAATCACTCCTCAGCCAAGGCAACTACAAAACCAAGGCAACTACAAAATAGTTCTATACCTAGCCAAACGGTCCTGTTTCATTTTTAACTAATTGTATATTTAGTTACCAAATCCTTTAAAAAGTAGTTTTTTAATGGATATTTGTGTCAACTTTCGGAGGAATCAAAAACCGGATTTGTGGATTGATATATCGAGTCGTTTGTGGCCGATTTGATCTATGCTGGTAAAAGCTATTTCTTTTTGATAAAATGGAAACAAGAGAAAAAATACTTAGGTGATTTGTAATAGGCCTAATTTGATTATGTGAAGTAATACCTATACATACATGTCTTCTAATATGTACTGTAGTTTTACATAACCCTTTCATTTAAAAAGAAATCCATGGCGGTAAATTTACCTACTGGTAAATCTGAACATTCTTTTATGCAAAATAAGATAAATCTGAATGCTGCATGGAAACATGGAAGCGAATGGATTCTAGCTCCGGGCCTTTGATGAAATAATGTTTCGCATTTCATTAAAAAAATATATTAAAACAATATAATAAAATTATTATTCCTGTCACAAGTTATTCAAGAAGTGTTGACCACTCATAAGTTCCGGGACACTGACAAACAAGGGAATTCCCTATTACGGTCTATAGATAGAATGGAGATAGATACCTTTATATTAGTCAGAATAATTTTTTACTGGTTATTATATACTAATAGAATATATTCTATCTATATATATATATATATTATATTATATATATATATATATATATATATTATAGTATATATATATAATATATTAATATATACGTGTTTAATCCGGCTTTTTTCATAAGGATTATTCAAAACGGACTATTCAGCCCGAATAATCAGTTATTGCGAATTGCAGAGAAAAATAACATATTGTTTGCTTTTTTTTTTTTTTTTTTTTTTTTTTTTTTTTTTTTTTTTTTTGTAAATGGTAGGTCACTTTTTAAATTACAATAATCATATTATTGTGGAAATAAGGTTGTTCTGGTTATTTATTAACATGTTTGTGAGTATTATAATACAAAAAAAAAGAAAGAAAAATCATATGGAAATAAAGTAAAGCCTAAACATTGTGATGCATCTGTGGTTACTTCTTATTCAACTTTATATGGCCTGAGGTCACAACCTCGAAATTATGAACTGTTAGTCAAACCGAATGTTTAAAATAGGCATACATCATATAAATATTATTGTGCATATTGACTGCATATGACTTTTAGACCCAGAAAACAAGTGGTATAAATAAACAATAGGCTATAGTGTAAGATTTTTAAATACTAAAATATATCTGTTGCAAATGATGTATAATCTGTTGCAATGGATGTATGTTTAATTCTTAAACAGATACTCGGAAGATTCAAATTGTTAAGTCTGTTTGCGCAGAATTGTCAATGCTTTTTCTAACTATGAAATCGACTATTAAACTATCCTTAAAAGTAACTTTTTAAAAGATTCATAACCGTTACCCAGTCATTCAACACATGTTGTATTCAACTGATATAACTTTGAAAAGTATTATCAATTAAATAAATACAAAAATTACCCTGTATGCATATTTTTTTTTTAAATGAACCTTTTACGTTAATGACAAAGTCGATTTGTTGTGTTTTAAAAACACACACACAAAAAAAAAACATGTTGTTTCTTGCTTGTACATAAATCTATATGAATATTAATCTTTTTTTTTTTTTTTTTTTTTTTAGATTAAGTGGCAGATGCTACAATGTGATTAGAAGGAAGCACATCTGCAACATTGCCGTTATCCATGGGGAAAATGTAATACGTTCATCACCGCTTGTGTTTGGAATGTTCTAACTATTCTTTTTACCATTGCATTTTAATCGATTGTATTTCTTTGAAAAGTATTTTTTTTCTTTTTTTCAAACAATATGTATATTGCATGCACTTAAAAAAAAAAAAAAAAAAAAAAAAAAAAAACTATAATTAGAGAATTATAATATCTTCAGCACCGAAACCTAACCCACACGTTCCCTAAAACGTTTGGGATTCATATTTGCTATTGTTTTGTAATCTTAATATGATGCTATCTGGTATGGCAGGGTATGCAGAGTAAACAACAACACATAATAATAATAATAATAATAATAATAATAATATATAATAATAATAATAATAATAATAATAATATTTTAATATCCATTGCTAATACACTCCTAAAATTAGCATACATTTGACATTAATGAAGTTTATTGATCACAATGTGTCTGAAACATCTGTTCAGGTATGCCCTGTAAACTGTGGCAATATGATTTAATTATGATTTGTTGATGAATTAAAGTAGAAATAACATGTAACCTTATTGTAATATATAGAAGTTCATTATAACAGTGAGAATATTCTTTGGTGCCACTATTTACATTTTCATGGGAAACAGCTTCAAGTTAACAAGAGTATGGCATACAATACATTGCAGAATGCAACTTAGCATGTTTTAGACGTGTGCATTTATTTCCATAATTACCAAGCTTTTTGTAACAGGTTTGAGGAACAATTGAGGAATGTTCTGGGAAAAAAAAGAAATACAACCAAAACAAAAGCCATTAACAACAACTTGATTACACAAATGTTTCATATTGGTGTAACCAGATGTTTACAACACACCTGACAATTTGCTTACCTCACTCAAAAAGCCTTTTCAGGAAAATTGTGTTATTCTTCTCTACCTTAACTCAGCAGGCCCTTCTTTTAAACTTGGAAATACTGCCTCAATTTAAATAGGGCCCCTGGGGTTTTACATACCTTTAGACAAACAAAAACAGAGAGACTCATATTCACAGTTCAAGAGGTTGTTTTTCATCACCTTGGTGACCTATTAGTGTATTACTGACAGGTGCATTGGTTTTGCTGTTGTTGTATGTTAACATTATGCAATAGAAGGCACTTTTTGTGATCTGAATAGTATCCCAGGATTTAATGAACTCTTTTTCTTGAAGGATTTCAATTCTAGTGTTGCACAACTCAGAATAAACAACTTGAAATATATTACACGTGTTTGGTTCTAGTTATGTAAAACTACAAAGGTGTTTTTCTTTTTTATTTTAAATTTGTTTATAAAAGACTATACTAAAAGGTTTGAAAGTTGCAAAGAATATGTTGCCTAAACATCAATTATAACAGTAGTCTTTGCTGTTGATAACAGTAATTAATGGGGACAGGAGTATGGTGTGGCACAAAAAAGAAAACTGAATGTCTCCCCCAAGAGGTAGGCATCCAGTAATGAAAATACTGATGCATTTATATATTTTCTATTATATAAAACATGTTTTTTTTTTTTATTTTAAATTTGTTTATAAAAGACTATACTAAAAGGTTTGAAAGTTGCAAAGAATATGTTGCCTAAACATCAATTATAACAGTAGTCTTTGCTGTTGATAACAGTAATTAATGGGGACAGGAGTATGGTGTGGCACAAAAAAGAAAACTGAATGTCTCCCCCAAGAGGTAGGCATCCAGTAATGAAAATACTGATGCATTTATATATTTTCTATTATATAAAACATGTTTTTTTAAATAAAAATAAAACATGCATATGTTTTCTGTGAAGTGTCACGGAAAACTTCTTCACATGTGTGTTGGTGTGTGGGTGTTGTGTGACAGTGGCTGGGGGCTGGGGACTGGGGCCTGGGGACCCCAATGGGGGTACCCCCATATCAGGTTTTTAGGGGAGAATAAACAAACACATAAATAAATAAATAAATAAAAATAAATACATTATGTAGTCAAATCATTTGTACATTTCTTTACAATTACAATTTAAGTAGTCAAGTCAAGAAGATGTTTTAGCAAATATGGCAGGCTAAATGATTATTTCCAGATATCTCTAAATATTTGAAGATATATTAATATTTAAAAGACATCTCTAAATATTTGTAAAGATTTCTAAAATACATTTAGAGATATAAAAATTATGTTCAGGTATCTTTCATTGGAATTTTAATTGAGATATCTCAAATGCATTTTTTCACATACCTTTAAATCATTATCTCAAAATGTTTTGGGATATATTTAAATACTTTTCAGATTTCTGATTTTCAAGTGAAAATATCTCGAAGTGACTTCCTGTTCATTTAGAGATATCTTTAAATGATTTAGAGATATCTCTATATGAACAAGAAGTTATTTAGAGATATCCCTAAATGACAGTTTAGCATAACTTGGTAGCAGAACATTATTTATTGGTATTTGTGAATCAATTTGAGATATCTCTAATTTATTTTTAGATATCTTCTAAATGGTTTATTTCCAAATATCTCACATTTATTTAAATATATCTGCAATTGATGTACAGATATCTCTAAATATTTCAAGATATCTCTAAATGATAATTTGGTTTGCCATTTAGCAAATGCCTCCATCAGTGTTTGGAAACGTAGCTGATTTTGTGAATTGGTCTCTATGTAAAGTGTAACCTGCAATGTAAAGTGTATGTAAACTCAGACTAGAAGATTCATAGTATTTTTATGAATTTTGGAAAATAATAATAACAAAAAAAAAAAACAAAATAAAATAATAAAAAAAAAAAATTAATAATAATAATAATAATAATATAATAATAATAATAATAATAATAATAATAATAATAATAATAATAATAATAATAATGGTAATTTTTGTCATTATTATACATAACAACAGATTCAAAATGACTTATGCTTTGGTAGGCTGTCTTTAATGCCCTGGATTTCAGTTATCAAATGATTAGACATGTCAAGGCCTAGTTTCAGAAGACATGATGACAAGGCTTTCAGCTGTTACATCCGGCTTTTAGCTGTTATGTCCCTGGGCTACCTAATACTCTGCTACAGTTTATTAGGGAATTTATTAGGGGATTAATCTTGCCTTTAGATTCATTTTGTTTAGTATAGCTTTTAAATAAAACTAATAAGGCAAATATTTGCCTTGGTAGAGAAAAGTCTTATACAAGTGAAATGCTTTTGTTCTTGTTGTTGAAAAAAGTTTATGATAAAAGTTTGGAGAAAATTCAAGGTATTTATTGCTGTTTACCAAGTGTGACAGCTGGATGGCCACAATCACTTCATAATGTTAAAATAAAAAAGCAGATGGCAGCTAAGTGAACTGTCTAAAAGTAGTTATTTAGCAGTGATGTGAAATCTTATTACCAGCAAACTGACATATATCTTATATATTATGTACAAAATATACTATATATATGCACACACACACACACACACAGAATAAGAAGAAGAAGAAGAAGAAGAAGAAGAAGAAGAAGAAGAAGAAGAAGAAGAAGAAATCTTTATGTAAATCTGTGTGTCCAGAATGTCTTTGTAACGAAAAAAGCACTGTTCCTTGTTAAAGGTGCTGCAATGCAAAGAAAGGCTTTTGGCTCCTTTGCTCTCTCTTGGTGGCATTTTAAAGTGTAAAGCTTTGAATACCAATTGCTTGAACTGGACATATGTGAATCCCTTTTAATCCTACTAATTCTGTACCCAAGTGCTTCTTTGTATGCGGGGGCAACACACATAGATCTAAGTGAAAGCGTTCCTAATCCAGGCAATGTGGAAAAATGTCTCAGTGTGAGAGATGGGGACAGGGTTTCCTGATAACAGAAGTACTTGGAGTTCGTACTCATTGTCACAATGAACGTGTGGCTGCTTCCAGTATCTCTTGATGTGTGTTTCCCAAAACCCCACGTGAAAGGGCAGCTTGTTTGTGAAGTTCACATGCATCTTTAGGTTTTAAAGAGCTTCTTCAGGGCTACACATTTATTTTTAATTTATATATATATATATATATATATATATATATATATATATATATATATATATATATATATAATATATATATATATATATATATCTTGTAAATATAATATTCTCTGAACATCAAACAAGTGAAATGACTAAATCAAAATACAGTCAAAACAAGTGAAAAGACTAAATATATTGACCCAAAATGAGGTAGAAATGTTAATTCATGAAGTAGAAATACACAATAATATATTATCTGTAAACTAAAAAATAATGTAATGAATCAAAGAAAAAAAGAAGTGGGAAGAAATTGCAATGAAAGTAAAAGCTTCAAACACTGGCCCTCCTTGGGGTAAGGAAGTTTGCAAGAAATGGCAGGATTTTGCTGAAGTGAGCGTTTATTGCAATGAGCCGACTACAAGGGTGTCTGTGGTGTTTCTGATGATTCATAGCAACTATCCTCTGAATAGCGGCCCTGACTTTACGTAACAACAGTTCATTACAACCGCCACGAACTTGACAAGATTACTCTAGGTCACTCGTGAATTCAAGTAGTCCTTCACGAGCGACTGGAGTTACGATTGTGTTCGGGAAACACTGCAGTTTGCAAACATTGTACTTAGGATGATTAGATGATGCTAGTTAGGTTAAAGTTGCTGTTGGGAGACAGCTCCTGGAATTGGTATCCTGGCCACCTTTTACCAGAGCAAGCATAACCTTATTGAATTACTTAAGTTTTCTACAGGGTGATCCTTAAACAATGCACTATTTGAAAAAAAAAAACACATTGTGTCTGGCACATGGTAATTTACACCAAACAGCCCATTTTTGTAAGCAGATTTCTTTAAACTATATTTGTGACAATGTTGTCCAGACAAAAATACAAAAGCTTTCCTTTCACTGTCTAACAGCAGTGCCTTGTTCTTAAGAAGGGCCTGTCACCTACCCATTGGCTGTTTTGAATAGTCAAAACAGATTTTGAGCAATTTGTATAAACGCTAATCCAGTACCTCAACGTGTTAATAAATACAATAGGAGACACACGACCTGTTTGGAATCATTTAAAAGAATCAGTTATTAGAAGAAGGCCTGGTATTGCTGGGATCTTCATGAGAAATCAGCAGAAAGGGTTTTGTCAGTAAGTGCTCTCTTCCTTCTGAGCCAGAGCCCAAACCAATGCACTGATATGAGCTGAGGGGCACTGTGCTGCAGGAGGTGTCGTCTCTCTGTGGAAATTAAAGATCCCATGAACATCTTTCAAAGAAGAGCATGGGTGCTAAGCCTGCTGTCATGGATTAATCCCAGTAACATTCCATAAAAGCCTGGCCTGGCTCAATCCCCACTACCCATTTAAAAATAAACTTATCCACCAGGTTCTCAGTGGGTACAAACAGGCTTAACTGTTTGCCTTCATGTTTTTTCTGGCAGAATCAGAAACACCATTAGTTGCTTGTTGTTTGAAAGAACCCAATCTCTGTGTCTCCTATGAGTCACGTGATAATATGATTATCCTATGATGCAGCAACCAGGAAATCACACAGTTGATGTCCCTAATTTCAAGCTGGTTATTCCTAAGAATATCCTGTTATTATGAAATACTATTAAGGAACATTTCCGCGATTAGAAGAAAGCTTATTTGCCACTCTATTATAGCAATACTAATGAATAAATAGCACTTAGAATTACCTAAACAGTAGGATGATATTGAAACATACAAATCAACAACATCGTTTGATTAGTTTATAATTAATGAACTATAACTAGTTATAAACAGCAACAGGATGAAAGTGAAAAGATGTTAACAGAAAGAGCTGCAAGACCTGAACTTCCTATCCTTGTGGTTTATTAAATTAAAGCTCCTCTTACAAATTAACTGCAGCATGTTTGGTTTTGTGGTCCCTAGTGGATGCAGGGTGAGCCAAGAAGCAAGTTTAAATTCCAGATCTCTGTTGCTGGTCTTGGCTTGGGGAAAATTATAATTATTTTATGACGCTTCAAGGATATGGCATTTGAGTAAGTCTTCAGTTTGAGCTGAGATTCTTCAAACTTATGCAGGGGCATCTGTTTGGTCTGTTTAGTTTCATTCCACAGTTTGGCCAATGACCCATGGCTGTTAATAACTGTAACAAAGAAGTTTGTTTATTTGAAAAATACAGGTTTATTTTGAAAACCTTTTACTTCAAAGAGTACATTACTCAAAAGGAGAGTTTAAGTAAAGTTGAGTTGTTTAATTCACATTTTGTAACGTGAAACTGTTTTTATATATTTTTTTACCCTTTTTAGTAAAACACTTTGAAAATCAGCTGCACAGTGTTCAGTACCGATTTAATTATCTGCTAACAATGAACAGCTTTCAGTGTATTACTATTAATTCAATCCTAATACTAATCCTCAACCAGAAATCCCAACTGAAAGTACTGCATGTAAAATCCAGCTTGTGTGTCCATGGTAAAGATCTGATTTCTCCTGCCCTGATATATAAATGCAAGCCTCTGGGGAGCTATCTAAAGACTGATTCTGTAATGCAGTGACAGCCATGATTGGCAGCCTGGTCTTCCCTCTGACTGATGCTACCAAAACTTTTTTTTCAGGACAAGACAATTACCGCTCTCACCATCTGTCAAAACACCAGAAAACATTTAAATGTGTATTGCACAGTGACAATTATTTTGAAAATATGTATATATATATATATATATATAATATATATTATATATATATATAGATATATATGATATATATATATTGGTGAGCATTCATAATTATGAAGTGTGACATTACTCATTATCATTTCTCATCATTATTATTTAATTGACTTGTGTACAGTACATTATTAATCCTTTTTTAGGATGCTGTAAGAAGATTTTCTTTTACTCTAGACAATACGATAGCAACAAATGTACTATTACACTGTAGGAATACCTCAACATTTTGCCCAAGGTCTTTATAAATGCAATACACCAATGCAAATATGTTATACCTCATATTGGTTTTAACAGTCTCTGTAAGTCGTCTTGGATAAAGGCGTCTGCTAAATAAACAAATAATAACAGTAATCTGCCTTTTATATTGTACTATTTTGAAATACAAATACATATATTGTGGTGGATCACAGTGCATTGCTTGATATGCTACATTGAAATTCAATATGTCAAGATTGTTATTTGATTAATATTCCAAATTGAAGTTTGAAAAAATGTAACTACAGAAGCAAACAAATCGTATTCCTTACAATCTCCTTCTAACTGAACTTGAATGAAAGAAAACACAAAAAAAATCCATATTAATAAAATTCATTCTCACTACTGAAAAACAAACCTTCAAATGAAAAACGTTTTAATTAACTTCATGATCAAATGGAAACAGCTCAGTAATTACTCGATTCATGAGAGGAAGAAAAAACTAACATGAATATTTAGGCTATAATGAATACTTTTAAAGGATTCTTGCACTAAGAAGATATTTACATTAATTAGACAAAGCAACAGAAATGAACATTTTAGTGCTAAATAGTTGCCTTCATGTTTTTTTAATAAGCTCAGAACAATTAAGCATCACTTTCTTAAGCCCTCTGTAGCATGAACAACATTTTAATTGTCAAAGACTTGTACAGTACTTAGTAATCAAACTTATACCTGTAACAGTTATTGAGGTGGCTATTGACTTTTAAGTGCGTCTGTAATCAAATAAAAACATTAGCTGTTTGAGCAGTACCATTCCTGGGTTCTCACGTTAAACCTTTGTGTTCGTGTCTCCTCTAACTAAGTACTTCAGACTTAACTTTCCATTCAGATGAGAAATGGCTTGTTTGACCACTATGAAGCAGTGCTTTTCACTTCAAAGGGGGTGGAGGAGTGCTTTCACCAACTGAACGCCCAAGGAATGTCTAGAGGGACATCTTCTAACCAAAGATATTCAGTGCTAAGGAAAAAATGATCATTTTTGGGAATTGAATCCTGAACTTTCAACCACAGGCATCATTTAATCTGGAAAAATAGGGCTTGATAAAATGTTTGGGGTTAGGTCTCTTTTAGTATACGTATGAATCCAGCATAATAGAATTACCAGGATTTGATGACAATGTGATCTCTGACAAGCCACCTAGAATTGTCATATATAGCACTTTGATATCATGGTAGAACCCTGCACATGCTATGGTGATTGCAGGGAAGAGGTTAATTGGGCCTACAAAGTCATCAAGTGACACTGTTGCCAATTATTTAGTTAATTATTCCACATCTACTGTTATGCTGTCCTCGGCATTAAGATTTGGAAAACACAGATGTCTGACGTTATTTATTTTTATATTCATACTTCTTGTGTATTGCTTCATAACTAGAGTTATAATATCTGATTTTTAAAAATGAGTTAGTGTGAGATTGTGACTTTGTTTGAGACTGTAACTTTGAACTGGGGTTCTAAATTGTGTCTAAAGTATGTGGAGAAATTTGGGGTGGGTGGGGGTGTATTAAAAATGTTAAAGTTCATCTGACTTTTACATCACAAAATCATGAAGTATTGAAAATGATTATTTAGTGAAGGGCATCTATACTGCAGCATAGTACAATTTACTGTGAACAAGGCCAAACCATGAATTTACCGAATGCGTGAATGATTGAGTCATGACATAATGAGGGAGGAATTTGCAGCTATAGTATTGAGTGCATGCTCCACATTAGAGATACTGCTGCCCTGTTGTTAGTTGACTAAATCTCGCCTATGAAGTGACTTGGCGTATGTTTTTCGTCCAAATGTTTTATGAGTTATCTGTCTGTGCTGCTAAAGTAGAGGTTGAGTTGAATATCTCATAACAAACACATTGAATTAAACGCATTCTTTAAATACTGATGAACCAGTGGTTCCTCACCCAGGACTCTGGAGCACCATATGATCTAAGGTGATAAATGCAGTCTCCGTTCAAAGCTTAATCTCCCACTGTCAGTCATTTATGCTGGTATTACTGTATTTAAGTAGGCCCTATTTGCAAAGCTTTAACTCGAGATTTATTTAATGACTACTTTTAATTAATTTATTAAAGTTTTATTTTTATGAAACAGTTCAAACGGCAGTATCTGGTAATTATTTGTATTCTACCTGAAAACTAAATCAATGCTTAACTGTATTGTACCATACATGAAGTTCTCAGGGAGATGAATAAAAGAATTTCAGGACAAGGGGCCCTGTTCTCCATAGTGCTGTAATGAAAAGGCATGATTTATTGCATTTAGTAAATTATGTTGTAATTCCACTTTCTGTTTTATTGTGCCTTTTACTCCTAAATGACATTTAACTTCATATTGCATCTCCCTAAAACTTGTTTTTGTAAACTTAAATAAATTGCATTTGTTTCATTAAAGTGGAAAGTCCTGCCCAAGGTTTTTATTCATAATGCAATTTTTACCATATTTATTCTTACAGTTTTGAGAAGCAGTATCACTGAAGTTTATAATTTAAACTGTTATGTAGTCTGGGTTGAGTGTAGCTGAAGCTTTTGGCAAGTATGATTGTCTGGTTCATGGTCTTGGCTCGCTAACCATGGACTGACAACTTTTTTTTTCCTAAAAACTTCCCCAGAGTCTCCCCACCTTGTTTAACTGTCCCTTTCAGTCCGGCCAATTGTCCATCTCTTTTTGGCTCTTTTCAAGCTCCCTTTCAGTCTTGCAGCTTCTATTCTGCTTTGTATGTCACTTCATGTCTGGTTCGCCCCCTTCCAATGTG
This sequence comes from Polyodon spathula, assembly GCF_017654505.1. NCBI lineage: Eukaryota > Metazoa > Chordata > Actinopteri > Acipenseriformes > Polyodontidae > Polyodon > Polyodon spathula. Next base: position 40,973,716 of record NC_054539.1, on the reverse strand, counting down.
CTCAGATGACCAGAAAATGAAGGTTTTCATCCCAACTCCCTAAGGAGGCAGCAGGAGGAAAGATTAAGATGTAAGCTGGCCAGATAAGCTGGGCTGAGGTGGGGTTTATTATGGCTGAATGGGGTTACATGTATGGAAAGCAGGTCTGCTTTTATTTTAGTAGCAACGAGGCTGGTGGGATGCCCGTCTGTGATTGTGTGAGTCAATCCAAGAGGGGTTGTTTCATTAATTACACATTAACCATATCTGCTAAGTGGGAGGTAAGGGGATAGAATGCAGATGTTTCTGCATCAAAACAGGCTGAAAACACTCTTGGTCCTGTCAAAAGAACATTTTCAATCAAAGCATCTTCATGGGTGTTAAAAGGGACGGGGTTTCCTTTTTTTTTTTTTTTTGTGGGCCAAGTGCCTCGGTTGAGCCTTTTTATCATTAAACCCCTTTATTAGCAGTAAAATGACCATCCATTGTCATAACCACTCCAATGGAGTTATCACCCAGACTGAATGGTGAGTGCTTTACGAAGGGCACCAGAACAGTACACATCAAGTGAATGTGTTGGAATGCAAAAGTGAAAGAAAGAATACGAGGGGAAAAGAAAAGCAGGCTGTGCATTACAAAGCAAAGCAAAGGGTCGACCCAGGTTAGTTTAGTAGAGGTAGCATTGTCCAGATGACCACCAGCATTCATAAATATTACTACTTTATTGCTTGAAGGATTCCCTCCCTTTTTTTCTTTCCCACACAAACCTCCACTGTAGGATACACTAGGGCTTCCTTAAGGAGAATCTAATAAAATGTCATTTAATTTCTGATCGCTTTCAGTGTTGGTTTTTCCAGGTCTGAAAGCCACAAGTACTGATGGTTACTTATAAAGCCAGACAACTATTCTGTGTACAATCACTTATAATTACGTACATGAGATTTATATATATATATATATATATATATATATATATATATATATATATATATATATATATATATATATATATCATTTTTTTTACCTTGTACACCTGAGGGTAATAATATCTTTTAAGATGGTGTCTTTGTTTTGGAAGGGAACAGATGATGCACCTTTTAATACTTATTATCATAACACTCTAACTAGATTTGATCAAAATGTTGCCTTTCTTTGAGGAGCTTTCTTGCCCAATTACATTATTGTTTTCCGAGACTAGACAAGGTGGTCTTCCTCTGAAGGATATGGTGACATGAGGGACAAAGGGTCCTATTGACCCCTAGTTACCAGAAGAGTCACAAACAAATACATTTTAGGTTTCAGCCTATTCCTTAAAGCATCACTGCATAACAGTGTTGTATTTGTATTTTGTGTGCCATACAGTTTACACACATAATAATGTTCAATTTACACTCAGAGAGAAGTCAGCTCTGATTGCACGTGAGCTCTGATTACAAAGTGAGCTCTGATTGCAAAGTGAGCTCTGATTGCAAAGTGAGCTCTGATTGGGTAACTCTGACCTAGGGGATGATGACATTTTTAGTCCTCTGATTACAATAACTGTGATATACAGGATCCACACAAAACAGTATATCAATGCAAGGCAAACCAATGCTATCAGTGGCAAGGGGTACAAATGCACCCCAGCGTTTAAAATTAACATAATTCATAAATCTTTGAAGACTGACGAATATCCCTACACGCCATGAAACTTTAGTTACTTACCTTGATGATGATACCAAGCACAACCTTGTCTGAAACAGAAGTAATCCTTTTTTATAGAACACAAGATAGATTTCTGGAGTATGTTTGCACCCCTTTCTGCCTTCTGAGGTTTATGCGAAAAATAAAGTTTTCACATACCACAGTCAAAGCGCCTGCTTACGGGCAGAGTAGATGTAGAAATGGTACATTGCTTCTAAAATGATTGATTTATCCCTACATATTTATTTGTTCAGCTAATCGTCATTTTCATGAAACTGCGTCTATGTGTGTAAAATACATAAGCTTCCAGCAACTGCATTATTTATGGTTGCCCGCTTATTAACTAATACAATGCAGTATTGAGAAAACAGGAGTTAGTTATTTGTTCTGTCTTTAGGGAACAAAAAAGGCCTGTCTTTCATGTACGGTATAGGCTATCTCACACAGCTCCTGTGTACCTAACAACAGAGTCCTGTGATGAGAGTTGCAGGAGAGCTGCTAGAGATGCAGGAAAGTGTCTATGTGTGTTTAATACACAAGCTTTTTTTTCCTAGACTTTTTACATGTTAAGTTTACTTAATATACATTGTTGTGGCATTTTCCATCAAGAGTGTGAGCTCAATTACTGTTGCTGACAAAGGGTTAATTGATCAAAGATGGCCAGTCTTTTTGAAATTCTGGGCTGCATTTCAATGATCAAAATGGCATTGCATTGACATTCGGACTACTGCCATTTTCTTATTATAATAGTGGACCCTTTTTGTGCTAAGGTAAACCAACATCTTTAGAAGTGCATGTGAGTCTTTTGAGGTTAGCCTCTTTAAGAATAATGTTGCTCAATTCACCAAATGACACACTCAGGCACAGCCGTAAAAAAAATCATAAAACTGCAAGAAAACACTCTGACAGTCTGTCCGTTGCTCTACAAACTGGGCACCTGCAACCATGTATATAGTTTTCAAGTGACCGTAGTAACAGATATGATACAAAGGTGGCAGCAGTGGCAATGGAAATCACTCTGTAATCTGTTTTTAAAATAAAATAGAAACTCAAAGTATGTGAACTTGAAGCACTTTAAAGTTTATGAGAGGGTCAAGATGTAATAGTTTCCTTTGACTGACGCAATAAAAAATTTCTGATGACACATGCTGTGCTGTTATATTGTTGTCACCATAATTATAGTGGGAAATGTGAATTATTATTTGGAAAGTGTAAAAGCCCTTTACCTAAAAGGAACTGTATATAAATACCATGGTGTAGTATATTTTAATTAATTAAAATTAACTTGAGTTACGATTAATGAATGAATGAATGAATGAATGAATTTCTTGGAATCTGGGTGCTTCATTATTAGTGTATTTGCTGACAAGAATTTCAGTTGTTTTCGAAAAATAAATAGTTATGTACGTAATACCAGATTGATATTGGATTAACAGCTACAGGTCTACAAACACAGAACATTTTTTTTTTTTATCAACAGGTTACTTTATGGAGAAATGTATGTAAGTAACAAATTCATTTAATAATTTATTAACTTGATCAAAATGTAAATAGCATTGTTTTCTTCTTAAATAAGTAAATAAATAAAACCTAATGTTCAGTTTGTTGTAACTCACTCACAATGCCAACATTTGTTTTTGAGCAATAACTGGATCAAACACATTTAGATCATTTTAGAACATTTACTTTTGTTATTTTCTGTTCTCCGAGTTCAGCTATCTTATTTAAACAAGAGAGCTAACACCTACTTGTGGATAGAGAATGGGGTTTCTCAACGACTCTCTCTGCCCCTTGATATGGACCATAACTAATGAAAAAACAAACTATTAACTACAAAGACAAGTTCCCCTCCTCTCCCCTGAAAACACTTCTTAGGTCCTTTTCTGAAAAGGCTTACTTCCAGTCTTCTACAGTTTCCACAGTAACTAATTAGAAATCTGCATCTCCAAGAAAGAATTATTTTATAGTGATGTAAGCCCTTTTCTTCTCCAGTGTCTGGTCTTTTGCTGCTCAACTTCTGGTAGATATTGGGCCCAGAGGTCATATTGTACAAACTCTGTATGTTGGTGGCCGTTCCTCCCCTTTCTCATTCAGTTCTGAGGTTTTTATGGTGGTTGTATATAACTTATACAGGCTGAAGATTCAAAAGAAAAAGAAAGAATCATTACAAAGCTGCAGGCAATGTAGCCAACACATCTCCAAATAAATAAATATGCTATTAAAAATATTTAAAACATCTTTTGACACTTTTTCTTTCTTTTTTACTGCTTACTATACTACAAACCGTCAATTATTTACCTCTTTTGCTTATGTTCGTTATGTTCAGCTAATGTGTTTTTTCAGAATCAATAACTGTAATGGGCTGTCCTATCACTTAGCTGTTTTTAAAGACGAGCAGGCGCTCTGTCAAGCACCCAGAAAAAGGATGTGACCCTTGCTTTTGCTGTCAATCACTTTAATCTTGCCAGTTAACACCACAAGGCTATTAGCTGGATCATGTTGTGATTATAACTAATGAACTCTCACATTAGAAGGAATCCACCTTTCCCTTGCCCTTTTCCATTCTCGCATTCCCTGGAGGCTGCTCTACTGCTTCTCTCTATGCCACTGCACCTCATTAACACCTACTTGTTGAGGGCCATTAGCTTGTCAGGTAGAATAACCATGTCACAAGAGGGGAAGGCATGGCCAGTTAAGCTAATACCCTAGTAATTGCAGTCAGAATGAGAGCCTGTCAGAATGGGGTAGGCTTACAGACCTACATACATCAACAAATGTACTAGAGCCTCGTTAATTGCAAACCAGAATTTAAACTAGCTGGTGCAGTGCAATGTTACTTATTTTCAAACACATTGTATATTAATGAGGATGGTATTGAGGCAGGGGGCCCTATTCTAAAGCAAAGTACAAAGGCACATTTTCTCCAATGAATTAAATAGCTTCAACTGTAAAATGCAAGCAACTTGGTTGCAGGTAGAAACATTGTATGTATTATTCTGAGCAGTTCTTAAAGAAAAAAAAATGCCTTTGCACTAGCTTCAAAATACAACTGGTTTGCAGGTCTGCCCTCAAGACACTATGCGCTAGTCTAAAGCTTTTTACTCTCGTTTCTACATCAGGAATTAAGTCATACATTTCATTTATGGTTGTATCTGTATTTCTAATGTATGCTGTTTCCTACCACATTGACTAGTCAAAAAAATATCAGAATGTAAATCTAATCTACATTCTGCGCCTGCAGAAAGAGAAAGTCACAGACCTACATTTTTCCCCTTTCTTTGTCAGCATGCTTATATATATATATATATTTTCAAGGATTTTACATTAGGACAATAAAGCAAAGTAAACCAAGGGTAAAGTGTAACTCCCCTTGTTAGTGTTTTATGTGAAGTGAAATAAAGCTGTTTGACACTAAAGCCGAGGACCACCTCTTATAAAAATCACACTTTAATGGCTTACCCCTGCGGCTACTATACTTGTGTGAAGGGCAATAATTGAATACATTTAGGTTCTACTGATATCAATGGGTGTCACCAAACAAACGTGGAAGGCAAGTTGCCAGCTGGATAAAGGTTACCAACAGTCTTGTTTATTGTTTAAAGATATTTAAAGAGTTTTTATTTTTTACTTTAAAGAACACCCAGGATTCAATTAGTATGTTTCAAACACTGTGAATGCTGATGTAGACATGTAGTAGTTGAAGTGTTTTGGTTTTAATAAAACAATATTGAATCACTTTTTTTCATGTATTCCCATCATATCCCAGATATGGTATTTGCATGTCAAAACTCTAATCAAATTAAGATTTATTGCATGGATTAATATTGTTGCCATTTCTGTTGTGGTTTATTTAAAAAATATTGTGGTCTATATAAATGAAGGGATTTATACTGTAAATATGGGGATCACTGTGTTTGAGTAATCGAACATTTTTTATAAAACAAAGAGAAATAAACTATTTTGTTTACTGACACTAAAAAGGTAAAACTGACCAAAATCCTTTAGATACATTTGGCTTTGTTAGAGCAGCGAATCAAGGGCAAGTGTACAAGCCACACTTAGATGTAAAATGTTGTGTCAGTTTGGAAAACAAAAATGTAAAATAAGTTTCTGGATGTTTAAACTTATGTTACACATTTTCAGTGATGGCAGCACTGAGCCTCATTTAAATTTTATACATAAATGAACAAACAAGAGGCCTCTAATAGGGTCTACAGCAATCTGAGAGCATTAGCATGATCATTCGTCCCTATCCTTGTCAAAGAAAAACAGTCCCATTTTGTGAAGCAAAGGTTTCAAAGAAAAGGAATAATTTGCATAAATAAAACAATTCCTTGGAGAGAAGCTGTTTTTTAAGAAAGAAAAAAAAAAAAAACAGAAAGACCCTGGCATTTTACTAAATGTCGTCTTTAAATTGATGACTAGATGATAAAGGGGGGAAAAAGATCCTTTATTTCAATTTATTTACCACACAGTTAATTTTTGGGATATTGAAGAAATTACTCTGCTCCACCTTATTAATCATGGGGGTGTGCTGTTGCTATTCAATGTTTTTGTTTTTTGTGCTTCTCAGTACTGCATCTGTTTTGTCAGTGCATCAGCTAATAGAGAAAGTTAATTGTGTTGGTTGTAAGGCCACCTGTCACACACATGCCTTATTTCCATACTAATAGGACCAGAGTGGCAGGCAAAGCACGCTTCCACTGTAACACTGTTTGCCTCAGTCCACACACAGGCTTAGGAGTAAAGGAGTGGGGAAGACACAGTCGTGGCTGGTTAAGCGGACCACAGCTCAGGTTGTTTGTTTTTTGTTTTTTTACATGGACTGAATAAGGGAATGTTCAATGAGAGGATGTAACATGCTTGTCATTATGCTTATTGTTGAGAAGGCTTTTGAGAGCTTTCTAGGTTTAATTATATTTGAATGTCTAACTGTATGTATGTATCTAAACAAAGACAAGTCACATGTCCCAATAGAGCATATTAAAAGGGTCATGGGTGAATATTGTAACATCTTTCAAAGAGTGCTAAGCTTTAAAATCCATTTCTTACCTTATATCCTTTTATTATCTTCACATCATGGGAACAGTCCCATAAGTGTTGACTCCAGGAGCATTAAAATGAATGGCCATGGATCCCTCCTGAACAATTTAAACACTTTGCAGACTCATCATGTCGAATCTGTTTTGTCCTGGCTGCCCAATATGGCCCTACTCCTTTTTGCCACTTTGTGCATCTAATTGATATGCCCTTTCTTTAGTCTAGCATTCATAACCTGTTCACTGTGAAGTTTCAGTGGCTTTGTCACTTCATGTGATAACTTTCAATATATTCCTCATTAAGGTATAGCTGCATTCACTTAGTGAGTGGGCCAAGGTAACAGTGCTGAGTGTGTGCAAGATGGATGTCAATTATATGTTACGTCACACCTCATCGGCACAGTTCTCCAATAGACTTCATACTGAAGCAATAAAACATAGAGGCTTATCTGATTCGCAACAAGCCAGTCATTATTGGAGAATTGTGTTTCTATCGTAACATAGGATTGACATCCCTAAGCCCACTCAGACAGTCAGTGTTTACTGCACTGAACAAATAATACACTGAAAGTTATCACATTATCAGGTTTCATGATGTTTCAGTGAAGTACCAGAGCATGTTCCTCTAAAAGTGATTTATTAATAGTATTTTTGGCACTTGTTAAAAAGAAAAAAAAAAATAGTTACAAAATTATACTCAGATTGTAGTCTTTTCCAATGTCTTTTGAATTGCCTTGACATTTAAAAAAAAAAATAATCTGATGTTTTAGCTTAAAGTGTAATTATAGTAGTTAATATTACTTATAGCCATTCTTTGAAAATTAATTGAAGTTTAAGGATAGTAAATCTTTTACCAGACCCATTTTTAATGACGTTCATGTGGCAGTGTAACGATTCTGATGGTTGCAAGGCTGAGTAAGCAAAAAAAAAAAAAACACATATGAACTTAAGTAGTTTGAAAAATAAACGTCCTTTAATTAGTAGTAGCGGTAGTATGTTGGCACAAATTTAGCATAGCGCATCCATTTTGTGCTATGAGGGAATCTTAATAAAAATATTTAACAAACAATGACATTTAACCATCACTTGAGGTATAAAAAAAAGCAGAGATGACTATTTGAACACTTTAGTTACATCTGTTGTAAACCCGGATAGCTGCAATTAGGTAGGTAAAATTGGAACACTTCTGGATTATAAAAAAAAAAAAAAAAAATCTTGATGAGGGAATCTTAACAGAAACATTTAACAAATCATTACATTTAACCATCCTTGGAGAGACATTAAAGGAAAATAAATAAATAAATACTGCTGGCCAGTAGAACGCTCCAGTTACATCTGTTGTATGGCCATGATTAGGTAAGTTAAACTGGACTGCTTCTTTAGTATCATTCTAAAATCTTACAAAGTCGTTGTAAACACCTTTTTTAATGCAATGCGCGTTTAATTAATGGTCCTTATAATGCATGCTGTATGAAATATTACCATGGTTTTTCCTTAATTACCATAACATTACATCCACCTGTGTGACATTTAACAAATAAGTACATTTAATGGAGGTGATGGCTAACAAAAAGCCTATCTTCATAGAGAGGTATTTCAATTTCGACACATACAGGGCCTTAGTGAGAGTCTCCAATAACACATCCAGACTCCACTCGGGGAGGACGTCCTTTCTAGGAGGACGTAACCGCAAAGCGCCCTTCAGAAAATGGTTAGTCAGGAAATGAGCGCCTGTGGACTCTGAGTCAATGGGGGCATGACATGCAGTTACACTTTCAGCGTAGAGGGGGATTTACCCACCTCCTGTAGTTCTTGCAAGAATTGTAAAATAATTGCTATAAGGCAAGAGATAGGGTCATGACTTCTGGACATGCACCAATATTGAAAATAACTCAATTTATAGGCGTACAACAACCTTGTGGAGGAGACCCTAGTGTTCTTCAGTGTTCTATACTAACGACCGCGTCTGAGAGTTCTAAGGAGGACAGATGGTTCCGCTCAGGGAACAGACCCATAGCTGGAGTCTGCCCTGTTCTGAGTGCCAGAGATTGCCTCTCGTCTGACTGAGGAAATCCAGGCATAGCCTAGCAGTAGCTGGCAAAAGGTCAAAAACCAGATTCTCCTGGGTCACCTTCTCTCTCTGGACATTCTCTGAGAAGGCCAGGAGCAACGGTATTGGCGGGAATGCGTATAAGAGCATCCTGGGCCACTCGTGGGCTAGGAAGTCGACGCCTAGTGGGCCGCCACAAAGGTGGAGGGAGAACCATAGGGGGCAGTGAGTCGTCTCTGCCATGGCAAAGAGATTGACTTGGGCCTTCCCGAAACAGTCCCAAATGCACTCTCCAACCTGAGGGTGGGGTCGCCATTCTGACAGGTGAGGACCCTCCCTCGAGAGGAGGTCCGCCACCCGATTCGCCACTCTGGGAAGATGAACTGCCCGGAGGGATAACAGGTTCTGTTGTGCCCAAGTCAGTAATATGAAGTCATTGCTGGCGGTTGACATACACCACTACCGACATGTTATCCATCTGGACAAGGACATGTTTCCCTTGGAGCACTGGGAGAAAATGCTGGAGAGCAAGGTGGATCGCTCGCAATTCCAGCGCATTTATATGCAGGAATGTCCAACAGCCCAACCAGGACCTGCAGACTCCACTGCTGGCCCTGACTGCATCCCAACCTAAGTTGTATGCATCAGTCATCACCACCTAACAGCTGTGGATCACCCCCAGCTGAGCTTGCTGCCTGGCCAAATACTCTCAACCGTGCAGGAGACTCAGAGAGAGAGTGCGAGACTGAGGCCTCGGAGCCTGAGTGCAGAGAACGGCATGAGGGGCTCAGAGACTGATTGAGGAGGTGGGAGGTGGGGGGTCTCAGCACCGTGGATGGCTCAGCCGAGCTAGGTGGGGACGATGCACCTGAAAACTTGGTGGGTCTCCTGTATAGAACTCGTGGTTGGAACGCTGTACAAATCTTGCAGAATGTCTTTTCTCCTAAGGCAGAGGAGGTGTGCTGCATTCCCAGGTACCGGATGCAGAGGAGGTGCTTGTCCTCTGAAGGAAGCTTCGCTTTGCAGGACATGCAAGCAAGGAACTTAGACATGCTTGCTGTCTCTAAGGCCCCGAGGGAGAGCGTTAACCAGTGGAACACTGGGGGTATCATGTCGCCGAAGCAACAAGGTTACTGAGCTCTGAGGCACCAAGGCACAGAAGCACCGAGGGTGAGTAAACACTGGAGCACACAGGTACAAAGGGTGCAGAAGCAACAAGGTCACTGAGTGCAGGCAGGCTCTAAGGCACCAAGGCGCAGAAGCTCTGAGGGAAGGAGGACATCAAGTGCACTGAGGCTGAGGCTTCAAAGGCACCAAAGCACTGAGGAATGTCTGCCATTGAAGCACTGATGCACCAAAGCACAAAGGGCACTGTGTGCACCAAGGCTCTGAGGCCCTGAGGGTGCCGAAGCACCGAAGGGCGATTAGCACTAAGGGTGTCTCATTCTGGAGCGGCGAGGCATGAGGGCAATGAAGCACCGGGGACACTGCATGCACCGAAGCTCTGAGGCCCCAGGGCGCAAAGCACAAGGGTGGTGAGCAACGAGGGTGTTTGATTCTATAGTTGGGTGGGCAGAGACAGCCGGCAGAGTAGACTCAACAGTGGGGTAAGGTACATCAGGCCCCCGTGGAAGAAGCTCACACTGTCTAATTTTATATATATATATATAGATACAGTGCCTCGCAAAAGTATTCAAACCCCTGACCAATTCTCTTATATTACCGAATTACAAATGGTACACTAAAATTTCGTTCTGTTTGATATTTTATTTTTAAACACTGAAACTCAGAATCAGTTATTGTAAGGTGACATTGGTTTTATGTTGGGAAATGTTTTTAAGAAAAAGAAAAAACTGAAATATCTTGCTTGCATAAGTATTCAACCCCTGTGCTGTGGAAGCACCCAGTTTGCACTGATGAAAGAAATTGCCCTAACGAGGACACAATTACCTTACCATTGGCCTCCACCTGTGAACCATTAAAGTTGCTGTCACATTTTCTGGATAAAAACCCCACTGTTGAAGGATCATTGGTAAGGCTGTGAATCTGAAGGAAAATGAAGACCAAAGAGCATTCTACAGAAGTTAGAGATAAAGTAATACAAATGCATAGATTAGGGAAAGGGTACAAAATAATATCCAAGTGTTTGGATATCCCAGTGAGCACAGTTGGATCAATAATCAGGAAGTGGAAGCTGCATCACACCACCCAGGCACTGCCAAGAAAAGGCCGTCCCTCAAAACTCAACGCTCAAACAAGAAGGAGACTTGTGAGAGAAGCCACAGAGAGGCCAACAATCACTTTGAAGGAGCTACAGAGTTCAGTGGCTGGGAGTGGAGTAATGGTGCACCAGTCAACCATATCAGGAGCTCTGCATAACACTGGCCTGTATGGGAGGGTGGCAAGAAAGAAGCCGTTACTCAAAAAGTACCATCTGAAAGCACGTCTGGAGTTTGCCAGAAAGCATGAGAGTGACCCAGCTGCGATGTGGGAAAAGGTTTTGTGGTCAGATAAGACCAAGATAGAGCTTTTTGGCCAAAACTCAAAGCGCTATGTGTGGCACAAACCTAACACTGCCCATGCCTCAAGACACACCATCCCTACAGTGAAGTATGGTGGTGGCAGCATCATGTTGTGGGGATGCTTCTCATCAGCAGGGACTGGGCATCTTGTTACAACTGAAGGAAGAATGGATGGAGCAAAATACAGGAAAATGCTGCAAGAAAATCTGCTTCAGTCTGCTAAAAAACTGAAGCTTGGGAGGAAATTCACCTTTCAGCAGGACAATTATCCAAGCACAAGGTCAAAGCAACATTGGAGTGGCTCAAGAACAAAAAGGTGAATGTCCTACAGTGCCCCAGTCAAAGTCTTTATCTCAATCCCATTGAGAATCTGTGGCACTATTTGAAAATTGTGGTCCACAAGCGTCATCCAACCAACCTGAACAACCTGAAGCAAATCTGCCAAGAAGAATGGGCCAAAATCACTCCGACACTGTGTGCAAAGCTGGTACGTACTTACCCCAAAAGACTTAAAGCTGTTATTGCACTGAAAGGTGGCTCTAGCAAATATTAATGTGTGGGGGTTGAATACTTATGCAAGCAAGATATTTCAGTTTTTTATTTTTCTTAAAAATATTTCCCACCATAAAACCAATGTCACTTTACAGTAATTGATTTTGAGTTTAAGTGGTTTAAAATAAAATATCGAACAGAACAAAATTTCAGTGTACCATTTGTAATTCAGTAATATGAGAGAATTGGTCAGGGGTCTGAATACTTTTGCAAGGCACTGTGTATATATATATATATATATATAGATATATATATAATATATATATATATATAGTAATGGAGCTGAGCGTCTCCGAGTTCTTTTGCAGCACATAAGCTGACTGTCACACACAGGACTGGGTTTGAATGTGTGGTTGTGGTTTTTATTTACACAAAATACAATAAAAACCAAACAAAAACCTAGCTCCGTTTTAGAGCATTAAACTAAAATTGAACACAGTTTTCCTATACTATACGATGACTAAGCCTTTCCCGATTAAAACACACACACACAAGTTTTACACACACAATTAGTACACAATAGTACACAATTAGTAAACTTCTACTCAGCAGCCCTGAGTAGACTGGCTACAGACTATTTATACCTGCCAGTTGGCTCTAATTTTTAATACTTGCCAACTGGCAATAACAATTAACATATCATGCCTCTTTTTTTTTTAATTAATTTTTTTAGCTGCAATAGCAGGAGAAAAAAAACACACACCAGCAGATTTTGCAGGGTTAGAAAGCAATGTGCAACACAGTGCAATGTGCAGACTGGTGAAAGAAAGAAAGATTTAACAAAGCATAGTTGCGCAGTGTTTATAGCTCAGTTCACAGAAGCAGAATTTCTGATTCCAATATAAAGTATTGCATGTGAACTCCAGAAATGCTCAGTGAACACCTGGCCAGTGGCAGGCACATCTCAAAAGTATTGTTGTCTTCGAATTGAAAATGAACTGTAATTCTTTCCAAGGACAGAAATATAATTGCAGGTTCTTTTGTTAACTAATGCAGTTCCAAATAAACATGATAGATTCATTGAAATGACAGCAATAAAATATTATAACACAAGCTTTTCGGACTACACAAGTCCTTTTATCAGGTCTAAATTTCCTATGACAGTCAGATAAAATACATGCCAACGCTTCCATTTTACAAGCATATTTAAAGTGCTAATAAACCATTTGTTTTTGTGTTCTAGCAAATGCAGATTGTTTTATTGCTGAAAAGATGGGCAGGCCTTGTCATTAGCATATCTATCATCCTGCTTGTTTAATCCAGTGGTGGAACAGGGTGCATTTTTTATTTGTGCTATAAATTATATTTACAGTCACATTAGATAAACAAGTTAAAATAATGTTGCCATTAAAACACACATCAATAACTTGTATGGGTAATTGAAGCAATCTAGCTTTGGTAACATATGGTGCATGAAATCCTTTAATTTAGCAAGATCCCATTTCAATCCTGCAGTGTCAGGAGCTAGTTTAAACGATATTTAAACTAAATACACTTTTTATTATGCAAAATACTATGGCTAAATTAATTCTCTAATTATTTGCTAATAATTGTCCTAATTTTGATGGTGGAAATGCAGACCACAACTGTTTAATTTATTCATGCTTATGCTATGTAATAGGTAAGGAATATGAAAACCCCTTCTGTCCTCAGATTTATTTGGGAACAAGAGTCAATATGCAGCACTATACTTTTTTAAAGTGATCCGGTAGAATTTATTTGCAGATTCATCTTTGTGAGATGGTGATTCCTGTTCAAGTCAAATTTTATGTGAATCAGTGGTAAACATTGAAAGATGATTTATCTTAAAAATATATTTTATACATCTTATGGGTCTCCAAGTGGCTCCCCAGTTTAAGGAATGACATTGTGGGGTGCAGTCCTTCCTTGGTCATTTATCCTGGATGATCGTCACTGCAGAATCCACAGGAAGTGATGCATTGGCTCTGAGACTCCAGTGGGTTAGAGAAGCTACAGTGGTCCTTACTGGCCAGACGCCCAGTGAGCTCAAGTGAACACCTGCAGGGCTGAGTTTTGTCTTCCAGGGGCCCGTAGCTCACCAACAGCTGTCAAGCACTTGAGTATTAACAGATGATTGGCTTGGCAGTGGGGTAGAGGACACTCAGCTCTCCTGAGCTGTTGTGGGGAGTTTCTGTAGTGAGGGAATAGAATTGGACATTTTAATCAAATAATTTTGCTCTCTCAAATTCTGCATTTAAAGAGGAACAAAATCTTGGGTACAATTGCCAAAGAGTACCTTTTGAATAGTCTTTTGTCTATGTTGTGAAATTTGTTGGGGGGGGGGGGGGGGGGGGGGGTGTAACTGCTATAACTTCACACACTTTTACAATAGCAACCACAGAAACAACACCAACACAAATTCATCCTTTTATGACGGTGTACACGGAAAAGAAGTGTCAACAAATTGCCATCTAATCACATAGATTTTACAATAAAATTGCACATGAAATAACATTCCGGTTAGCAAAAAGATATCGTTTTTGAAAACAAAGCCAACAAGTACATTTAAAGCAGTAAATATGATACATGATGAAATGATGCAACTGTAGCCTACTGTACAATGCAGTACACTTAATTAACACATGAATTCAAAATTTAAATATAAGATGCTGTATATACAGACTACCCTCCAATGAGCCGTCTGTCATACCAGCACAGTAGTACCCGAAGTTTTATCCATTTAATATATTTTTAAGGTTGGAGATGTATTCTTCATGTTACTCCCCCAAAATGTGGTTAAAACACTTTTAAAAAGTAAACATCTTAAACTTAAGCTTATACAGATTTTGGCAGGAGTATCCCTCATAAAAGTTGATGAATTTGCTTGGGTTGGGTTTTTTACATCAGTTGTCCATAGTAACAACATGTGATAACATAAGCCACATCTTAGAATTACTGCTTGTGCCATCTTGACAACACAGCATCCAGAGAAAATGAGACCTAATGGCTCTCGGTTGTTATACAGGTTTTGGACAGCTGGTATTTTCGGAGACGATGCATATGTTTCTAAACGGGAAAGTTAGCCGTAGTTTATGTTCATTAACATCTACAACAGTGCAGAATTGCTACTCAAAATTGCAGACCGCTAAGGCAGGAAAGTTAACTCATTTTGTATATGCCTATAAAAATACTGTATATGCATTTTTTAAAAAAAAAATTCAGAAATGATTGAAAGTGACATAACCTTTCATTCAATTTTAATTACAGTTCCACTATCCTTACAGTGTCTTTATAACAAAACAAACAACTGCAATAAATTTGACTTTAGATATAGAAAGAATTAAAGACAGTTTTTATAATCTTGTTATTTCCAAAACAAGAAACATTGCCTGGTTAACATAAAGCATTACCGGTAATTATATATTTCCTTTTCTGGCAATTCTGTACATCTGAAACTTTTACAGCTCATTATAAAGAGTTTAAGTTGCAAAGTAAAGTAAAGAAATGTAAAGAGGCACAAATTGGTTTGCTAAGTATACTGTACAAGTGGAAACCCGCAACCCGTCCCTTAAAAGTGAATAGAAGCCTCCTGCTATCCCTAAACTCTCCCCTGACAGAAGGGTTAAGACTGTTCCTGGCCGGTGACAGAAGGAAGAAAAAGAGAGGCATATGGCCCGCGGTTCTGTCCCCTGCTGACAGGCAGTCTCACTGCAAGCCCCCTTTCAGCTTGCTCCTCACACACACACACACACACACACACACCGCACGGACTCTCACACACACAGCAGATTGCACCAGCCCCCTCTTTCCCATCTGTACCTAAAGACCCCTGTGTCCCAACAATGAGGTGACCATGTCATTCTCATCACAGAACCAGGAGGTGGGAGGAGGCGACTTGGCCCGCAAAGGACACATTAACAAGCAATAATCTCAACCAGCTTATCCATAATGCATTGTCTGGGCCCATTTACATGGCCTAGTCCCCTTTGGGGAAAAAAGGCTCATCCATCACTTTATTTTATTAGCTCCCTTCTTCTTACCTCTCCCTCCCTTTTTTTTTTTTTTGTCCTGTTGTTGTCATGGTTCTTGGGCAAAGCGCAAACCACCATCATAAAATTCCAAAAGGTTTAATTGCTGTGCTGTAAACATTTGCATATTTGTGCCACTTGGAGTGGAGAAGGGGAGTGGGTGCTTCATTAGGCGACTGGGGAGGCAGTGGTTACAAGGCCCTAACAATAATACAGGGCCCAGATAAACCACGGAAAGGTCAGCTATCCGCCCTGCATGTGAATTCCCAGCTGAAATTCTGCTGAATCCTCTGCAATTATGGAGGGTTGGAAAATCTATTGTGCCATTGGCCTCAAGCCCTGGTCGCAATGACCTTTTGGTGCATGCCTGGACTGTTAAACTTTTTTGTTATTGCACAGACACAGTCACACTCTGTACAGCTCTGTGCTGCCTGGTTTGTTACTT
Source organism: Polyodon spathula (assembly GCF_017654505.1). NCBI lineage: Eukaryota > Metazoa > Chordata > Actinopteri > Acipenseriformes > Polyodontidae > Polyodon > Polyodon spathula. The sequence goes on along the minus strand of NC_054539.1, from coordinate 40,957,457 downwards.
TTATCACTAGCTGCATTCAGAAAGCTCTATGGTCAAATTGGTGTTTGTTTATTTGTTTTTACACCAAGGGCAATCATTTAAAACCTGATACAGTATACAGGTATGAAAGTTAGCAACAGCTGCCATAACATGGTCCCAATGGTTTAGTGCCATCTTGAACCGCTAAACAGCATATACTGGAGTCTACAAGGTTCCTAAAGAATCCCAGAGAGGTTATTGGCAGTTTCAAAATGATAATCCCCTCTACTTCTTTCAGGAAAATCTACAGTTAAGACAGTTAATCTCCTGTTATCCTGTTGTAAATCTCATGTTAAGAAATGCGTACACACCGTATGCAAAACATCAAAACACATAACGCAAGGGTCAATGTAACTCTGTATTAATTTTTTTTTTAAAAATGCCAACCAGACACAGGGCACAAAGCTTACCCACGATTATCAAAAGTACATTCTCAGGAATGTGAATCTGTTTACACTATTCATGTTTTATACATATAAATTATAAATTCAATATACAAGTTGATTTGCATGCCTCCAGACTGTGACTGATAAATCATCAAAATCTCAGCAATGGGGTTAGTTCTCAGTTTAGGTCAATCAATAAACCCGTAGATTATGGTCCTTAAGAGCATCAAATCCTGCTGTTAAAAAATATTTTAATACAAAATACTTTTCTTATAATTATAGTAGCTATACCTTTTCTTTGAAAAATTTATTGATTTAAGTTAAGAGTCTTACATCTTTTACCAGACGTATTTTTTATGAAGTTCATGTTCCAGTGTAGTGATTCTGATAGTCGCAATGCTGAGTAACCAAAAAACAAAGCACATATTAACTTACGTAGTTAAAAAAAAAAAAAAAAAAAAAAAGGAATAATAGTGTGACAATTAATTAACTACATTTTGAAGGATGAAAATTTAACAGTAATGTAAAAAAAATGAAACACAAACAACGTTAGAGTGCTTACTATACGTTGAATTATATTACTTTTATATATTACATATGTTTGTTTGCTACTTTATTCAACTATGGCTAGTTGATTTATATTTGTGGTACTATATATTGTATGATTTTCTGGTTTACTGTAAACTGGTTTGCTAAATTTGCAACTGCAAATGTGTTTATGTGGTGACATCAATGTGATGTTCTATTGGTCAAGAAAGAGCTGGTAAAAAGGGTTCCTGACTATTTCTAAATCATATTAGAACAGGTTGCTAAATCGTTTCAAGAAGGTGAAAAATGGCACTTGTTAAAAGAAAACCTTTTCAATGGCTTGTCAAGTCTGGCTAAGGCGCTGTTACATCTTCAGTCAAGCTGCTGACAGGGTTTTGTCCTGGGGAGTTTTGAGGAGCTGTAAAACTGCTCAACTCCAAGGGTGGCAAAACTATCACTGAATGGGAATAATATCACTTTGCTTGCCCGTCCAAACACTATCACATTCTCTTTAGATCTTCCAAGGGGAGCATTCCCTTAGTCTACTTGGTTAGAGGTCAGCCTCCATACCCAAGCTACTTTCGCCAATAATTAACTACAATTCACATAATTAGGTGAAGTAAAAGTCATGGGACAAATTGTTGTTTGAAAGTTACTCTTTGGGATTAGAAGAAAATTAACCCAAGACAGTCTGTTGGGTTGTTTAATTGTCCAAATATTAGCATTGAGGCAATGAAGGTAACAGTTTTCAGCTATTCGCTCGTCTACATAGCCGTTTTCTCCATAATCCATCAACGGATTATAAACACTGAGCATAAAACAACAATTGGGGAAAAAAGGATCATAATTGTAATCATATATGTGGTGATTTAACATGCATGCCATAATGTACCATTAGTTACACAAATAAGTAATAATTTGCTAATGACAACATTATGTTGAGTCAGTTTAGGGGCAATTAAAGTGAGTGATATTTACATATGCCTAATGAATCATGGTGGATGGCAGATTAAGAGATCCTAATGAATATTCATCCAGGCATTCTCAACCAGCTCCACAGTTTTATAAACTGAATTATGGTTGATTTGCCCTTTTAAAAAATGAATATGTGAGTATCTCATACAAGAAGGGAATGAACAATAAAGTCTGATTATAAAAATGTTTTAGTGGTAAGGAGATCAGATGCTGATTTTATTGACTTCCTACGCTTTCACAAAGAGCACTGCTTTGTCTTTTGTTAAAGCTGTACCAGCCCTGCCACTTAGTAACTGTCAGAGAAATGTATACTATGGTGGTCTCCAATATACACTGGCTGGACATCTGCCATTCCTCTTATTAAAGTTTACCCGGGTAAATGTGCACAGGGATTTTAAAGTTTTACCATAGTTTACCATGTTTTTAAATTTGCTTTACCATACCTCTGTGGGCTTTATTATCCCTACCTATACTTTACAACTATGTTTTATTTCACTTTGCTATACTTTTACTACTGTGAACTTTTATAAATGACACTGTACATAGGATGTAGGACAGCCTTGGACAGGGGTTCAAGAAGTTATCTTGAGGTATATGTAAGTATCCACAATTTATATTTTTCTTGCAAGGTAATTTCACAATACATTTTCCTAAATTTCTGTTTACAATTTTGAAAGTTTTCAGAAAACCACTTGAATATTTTGAATTGTTTTTTTTTTTTGTTGTTGTTTTTTTTCATTATTGCACTTGTTATGAGCTTGTACACACACTAACGAACTTTTTTAAAACCGTTTTTAAACCACTGAAATATCATGTCCATTTTATGAGGGTGGAAACATCTTTGTACTGTGAGTTTATGGGTATAACAGGGGCACAAGAGGCACTTAATGAGAAATCAAGCCATGCCTCTTCAAGGACCCCCTCAGAATTCCTTCAATAAGGCCTGAATTTTGCCTCAAAAATATTGATGAAAAATGAAGTCTGAGGTGTTATCATTATATTTTCCACCTGTGAAGCAATATATCTGTTAGAGTCTTTGTAGCAATGTTGCCCCGCCCCTGTGTGTATTTTTGTGTTGTATGTTGCGTGCTGTGTGTTAATGTCGGTGTACAGTCATTGGTACACAGGATGTAATATGGGTTACGAGCACAAGTGTTTAAAATGTATATTTGTATTTAGGCACGAGGATTGCACAACACTTCATGTGCAGATGAAATGTAATATGTGAGCACGGAGAATTGCACTTTTATTAATGTATGTGCAGTTGTACCAAGACTCCAATTGAATGATTGATTAGCAATTGAGTCTCGGTACAGCTGCATAAAAGCAGCATGGTTTCACTCACTCAGGGTTGTGTGTTCGGTGAGTGGAGAACGGGATTGGAGACGTAGGTAACAGTAATTAAAATAACAGCAGCTCACTGTGTTTGTCTCTTTGTTTTGGCTGCCAGTGCCATGTCCTGTGTTTTGTTTGTCTTACAACCTTTTATTTTTCTGTTTGTTGAATAATTAAATGCTGAGCGCAAGCAAGCACTCAGCTTCACCAACCAATCCACGTCTCTCTGTCTATTCTGTGTTGGTTCCTGGTTCTAGTCTGACGTCACCCACTACAGCCGTCTTTGTGACAGTCCTGTATCATTTCATGTCAGATAATGACATGTACAGGTCTGAAATTGAATCATCCAAAACATTGTTCGTCCTTTCAGCATACTCGTCTTTAACAATTTCCTAAATAACTTATTAGAAGGTAAATGTATTTCCTGCACCAAAGCAGGAGGCGATTAGGGAGGAGTCAGCTGACTAAGCGGTGTTCTCGGTTTGTTTTGCTGCTTGTTTGACACTTTGCAAGATGCTTTCATCATGTCTGCTTTGTGATATAAAAACATGTTTATGAATGAGGTGAAACAAAAGATAGCTCAGGGTTTCTATCATGTAGTGGATAATAGTTTGCAAGGTAAATCAGAAGTGTGGAATTATTTTAGAATCATAGAGAATGAAAATAATAAACATATGACTGGATTCGTTGCTTGTAAAACATGTCATCATGTTTTTGTGTATGACAGCCACAGAACTGGTACATCATCTCTGTGAAAGCACTGGTGTAACTTCCTTTCAACTGGTGGCAAAGGAATAGACAGGTATTTTATAGTAAAGTAAGTCGAGATGGTTAATATATTACTATGTTAAAAAAGGGTCTGACTGTAGTGTCTTCTATGTGATTGTTTAGTCTGTAAATTGAAAATCCAGTTCCTTTCTTTGTTAAACTGTGAGATTGGGATTCTTTAGCCAATAGAATACATACCCAATGCACGATATCTGAAGTCCATTGGAGGTGAGATTGAGGATTTGCTATGTTTTGATCCCTGTTTAGTTGGAGCTCTGATTTACTTTGATTTGAATACTTTCCGCTGACAGTCCACAGCCACATCTCCAATTCGTAATGTAACTAAGTCTGAATGTTGTATTCTGCTTAGGTGCTCTTCAGTGCTTTACCGCCTGTGATGCTGACTTGTGAACGACGCTGTCTGCAATTTGTGTAGCTAGTGTTAAGTAAGCTGGGCTGAGCTGAGTCTGGGATGGAGGTGGGTGATGCTGGGATGCCAGAATCACTGTTGAGCCCTCTTGAGGTGTCGTGGGCTAGTCAACGAAACACTGAGGATGGAAGGTGCCCACTTGAAGACCACAGAGATGTACCCTACTTAGCTCAATCCAGATGTTTGTCATGTTGATGCGCTGGGGAGACCGCACTGGGTTGATCCCCAGAGCCAGCATTGCAGCCGTTGTGTGTGCTGATACACTGGGGAGGCAAAATGAGCTGATCCCTGCAGACAGCCTTACACTTCCGCAATCAACACCAGACAGAAGAATATCTACATCATCAGATGGAAAACAACGCAAATGGATGGAGATGCAGATGGATCACATTAGTTTACTGCAAAGCTATGTCTTAGTTGATGCTTATCTTGGCGAGAGCTGAATTCAAATTAGCATGAAGTTCATCATCTACTCTCATGTAATGGAAATCATTGCTATGCCTCTGTCGCTACGAAGGCCTGGAAAATTACCAATCTTATGTAATCTCTTGTTGTAAATGCAAAAAGCATAATTTATATTATAAATAAAACTCCATTATGCTTGTCGTCTACTTTTCTTGTGGTTCGTGTGTTGCTCTTTCCAAGTAGAAGAACCTGTACTGATAAACTAGGGAAAATTGGGAAACATAAAATTTCAGTTGCTCTTTGATAGAAGTGGCGTAGTCGGATTACTGCACAGTGTAGCGGTGGTGTCTTAGCTTGAGTGTAGTTGCCCCTCTTAAATGCCCCCCCCCCCATTACATTTATATGAGCACCATTTCTGACCCTACATCCCAGAGTATAGTTAATACTAAAGTATAATTTGCAGTATAGTTAAGTTTTATTTTAATGTAAAGCGGTGTTGTGTATAAAATACTGTACGAAAGTTCACACAAAAAGGCACTTAAAGGGTGTTTCCCCTTAAGACACCCGAACCTGAAAACTTTATACCAAAGACTTCTTGTCAGAGCAGTGTGATGTGGCTGCTGCTTCGCCCCTAGAGCATAAAGGAGTTGCGCACACTGACAACAATGTAATTTTCTTTCGAGGATTGCGACCACGAACGCCGCGACCCCAAGTTAATGGTTAATATTACTGTTTCAAGTAGGGAATAGTAACCATTACAAAATGGGTGCATACTGTATACCCAAGCTGTCACAAGGTAGTATATCACTGAGCTACAAAGCTAAGCTGAAACCGCCTTGTTTTTGTTAATCAGTATCCAACAATAGCTGGAAGAATATAGGATGAAAGCTCACCTAATGCTCTGTTGTGAGGGTGGACTGGGAAGCCGCCCTCAGCACTCTAATGCCTAAACCAGGGTTCTGCAGATCTACGGCATTCAGTCAGTAGAACCTACTGCTTAGACAGAGCCCATCCCTAGAACTTAGTCGCGTAATAGACAAAGAATTGTTCTGACTGCCTCCAGCTTTTAGTCCTGTCAAGATAATACGCTAATGCCCGCACTGGGCAAAGTGTATAGAGCTGATGCTCTCTGTCAGATTGGAAACGAGGAATACAGTGGCTTGCGAAAATATTGACCCCCCTTGGCATTTTTCCTATTTTGTTGCCTTACAACCTGGAATTATAATGGATTTTTTGGGGGTTTGTATCATTTGATTTACATAACATGCCTACCACTTTGAAGATGCAAAATATTTTTTATTGTGAAACAAACAAGAAATAAGACAAAAAAACAGAAAACTTGAGCGTGCATAAGTATTCACCCCCCCCCCCCCCCCCCCCCCCCCCCAAAGTCAATACATTGTAGAGCCACCTTTTGCAGCAATTACAGCTGCAAGCCTCTTGGGGTATGTATCTATAAGCTTGGCACATCTAGCCACTGGGATTTTTGCCCATTCTTCAAGGCAAAACTGCTCCAGCTCCTTCAAGTTGGATGGGTTCCGCTGGTGTACAGCAATCTTTAAGTCATATCACAGATTCTCAATTGGATTAAGGTCTGGGCTTTGACTAGGCCATTCCAAGACGTTTAAATGTTTCCCCTTAAACCACTCGAGTGTTGCTTTAGCAGTATGCTTAGGATCATTGTCCTGCTGGAAGGTGAACCTCCGTCCCAGTCTCAAATCTCTGGAAGACTGAAACAGGTTTCCCTCAAGAATTTCCCTGTATTTAGCGCCATCCATCATTCCTTCAATTCTGACCAGTTTCCCAGTCCCTGCCGATGAAAAACATCCCCACAGCATGATGCTGCCACCACCATGCTTCACTGTGGGGATGGTGTTCTCGGGGTGATGAGAGGTGTTGGGTTTGCGCCAGACATAGTGTTTTCCTTGATGGCCAAAAAGCTCAATTTTAGTCTTATCTGACCAGAGTACCTTCTTCCATGTGTTTGGGGAGTCTCCCACATGCCTTTTGGCGAACACCAAATGTGTTTGCTTATTTTTTTCTTTAAGCAATGGCTTTTTTCCTGCCACTCTTCCATAAAGCCCAGCTCTGTTGAGTGTACTGCTTAAAGTGGTCCTATGGACAGATACTCCAATCTCCGCTGTGGAGCTTTGCAGCTCCTTCAGGGTTATCTTTGGTCTCTTTGTTGCCTCTCTGATTAATGCCCTCCTTGCCTGGTCCGTGAGTTTTGGTGGGCAGCCCTCTCTTGCCAGGTTTGTTGTGGTGCCATATTCTTTCCATTTTTTAATAATGGCTTTAATGGTGCTCCGTGGGATGTTCAAAGTTTCAGATATTTTTTTATAACCCAACCCTGATCTGTACTTCTCCACAACTTTGTCCCTGACCTGTTTGGAGAGCTCCTTGGTCTTCATGGTGCCCCTTGCTTAGTGGTGTTGCAGACTCTGGGGCCTTTCAGAACAGGTGTATATATACTGAGATCATGTGACAGATCATGTGACACTTAGATTGCACACAGGTGGACTTTATTTAACTAATTATGTGACTTCTGAAGGTAATTGGTTGCACCAGATCTTATTTAGAGGCTTAATAGCAAAGGGGGTGAATACACATGCACGCACCACTTTTTTATTTTTTAGAATTTTTTGAAATAAGTTATTTTTTCATTTCACTTCACCAATTTGGACTATTATGTGTATGTCCATTACATGAAATCCATATAAAAATCAATTTTAATTCCAGGTTGTAAGGCAACAAAATAGGAAAAATGCCAAGGGGGGTCAATACTTTTGCAAGCCACTGTAATGAAAGCCTCCAATTCCTCCGACTGGTTAACATTTCCCATCATGCTCCTGCTCACATACAGTATGTAACTGAGATTCATTTACCAGGAGGATGATGGGAAATGTAGTTCTGAGAGGTCCATGCAGGTACATGTGAAGCCATCTTGAGGCAGGGAATGCAATTTAATAATTTTAAAAAGTGGTCAAAATGTAAAAAATAAAATTAAAACAATACACACACCTTACGTAAACAGTAGTAACAACACACGGGAACATGTAACTCTATCAAATAAAAAGGTCCTCATGTACCCTTTAAGCACTACATTCAACCTCCAGCAAGGAACTATATCCTTCACCGGTGGTCTAAGCCACCGGTTGCCTTTCAAAAAATGCACCACTAGGAAATTAGCTCCTGGGGAGCCTAAACGAGACAAGCACCATGCCTGGAACATGCCCCACTTATAGCTGTAGAGGCTGCTCTGGCCTTTTGTAGGGTTTACCTGTCTGAGATCGAGGATCAGTCTGAGGCCACCATCCCTTTTTGGCACCAGAAAAAACCTGGAATAGAGCCTCCAGTTTTTTTTAGCTTTTTTTTTAATTTAGTGGTCACCAATTATTTTTTATTGTTTTCTCTCAAATTTAGTAATGTCCAATTATTTTTAGGCTCAGCCCACCGCTACCACCCCTGCGCTAACTTCGGAGGGGCGAAGACAAACACATGTTGTCCTCCAAAGCGTGTGCCATCAGCCACCCACTTCTTTACAAATTGCAAATTCACCATGCAGCCACCCAGAGCTACAGCGTCGGAGGACAACGCAGCCCTGGGCAGCTTACAGGCAAGCCCGCAGGCGCCAGGCCAGACCACAGGGGTCGCTGGTGCACGGCGAGCTAAGGACACCCTGGCCAACCTAGCCCACTGCCCCCCCCCGTTCAGCGCTCAGTTAATTGAACGTGTCCCCTGGGAGACAGCCTCCAGTTCTTGTTGGGGGGGTCTACTATGTAAATGGTCCACTTTCGCTGCAGAGCTGCTACCTCCTGAACCACCTGAGCAGTGGCTTGTGGGTTCATGACAGTTGGGTTCTGTGGTGCTGCTTCGCCTGAGGTGCAGCCTGCGTCTGTTGCCCAAGCCTGTCTCCATGAAAAATGTGTGCGGGCTGTTTCCAGGCTGGTCCACAAAAAATGGAAGCTACCTGCTGCACTGGTTTCTGGTATAACTAAGACTTAGAGTGCCTCTGTGCTGTAGGCTGCAAAACTGCAGTAGCCCGCTGTATTAGGTGCATAAGCTCCTCCTTTAAGGAAAGCTGGGTGCTGTTAGAGTTCACATCATCAGATGGGAATGCTATATCCTGTTAATGAGCCTTCTCAGAGGCAACAATAGATAGTGCATCACCCCCTAGATCACATGCCCTTGCTTGCACAGGGGCAGGTGGGACAAGTGGGGAAGAGACCTGTGGTCCTGGTGCTGTTGAGCGCTCTTGTAGCAGATCAATAAGAATAACCTGGTGGTGTGACAGGACCTCCCAGATCTTATCCTATCTGCCGAATGTGAACTGCAAGCTTTCTTCCTCTGTTTTGGAGTGGGAGAAGGCGGGGGAGAATTGGGGGAGGAAGATGAGGAGGAAGGGGAGGAGCATGGCTTCTTAACTGGACTCCTTCGACTGTGTTGTCTATCCTCCCTTGACAAAGAGCTACGGGGAGAGGGTTCATTCTCACTGACTGAGCCTGGCGATGCTGAGCACTGAGCGGGCATGACGGAGCATTACCTGGAATGATGTGCCAGCCGACAATCCAGTGTAAGCTTGATGAAGAGCGCATAAAAGTCACACGAAGTGCGATCAATCAGAGCCTCCTGCGCATGCTCAGGAGACAATGCACTAACATGTCCTCTGGAGGCAACTTGGCCTTGCAAGAAACGCACTCAGTGCCAACACTTGTAACGAGACACCACTCACCACATACCAGGAGCAGGAGTGACAGTGTCACAGTTACCGTTAGTGGGTGCCCTGTAACAACAGCGACTGGCTAACCTTCCAGTCAATACAGACACAAGACTGGAAGCAGCCTGCTTGTAAACAAGCCTTTGCACTCGCTACCGACACTCACGGATGGTAACCTTGGTCCTGGTATTGATTCTTGGCACGGGAGGGACAGTGTTGCAGGTACTGTTAGTGGTGTATTAACAATGAAGGCCACCTGTAAAACAACCACTTGCTAACCTTCCAGTCAGTACAGACACGAGACTGGAAGCTGCCTGCTTGTAATCAAGCCTTTGTAAAAGTGTTCTGATAGTTACAATAATACAGCATCAAGCTGTTAAAGTAGGCAAGCCCATAGTAGCTGCTTGGTTTCGTTTCAATCCTTACTCTGTAAGCCGCTTTTCACTCTCGTAACAAACAGTATAGATATAATAGTTTTATTACGGATATTATAATAATATAAGATGTTATAGTAATGTACACACACCGGGAAAGCAAGCAAACACGTTTGTTCAACAAGAAATTATATAGATATATATATTATATATATATATATTATATATATATATCTAAAACTCCGGTGGAGTAGACAGATTGCACAGCCGACTGAATGCTAAGGATTCCAGGAAGGACAATACTTGAGCCGCAGGCTTCCCGCGGGACAACAGGCCGCGGCAGGACTTTACCAGCACTCGGCTGAAATACAAGAAAGCTACAAATAAACAATTCATACCTCAGTGATTCAATATTACTAATTCAGCATTTAAAAGCAAAGCTAAAAAATGTGAAAGAAAGGTAATTAGAAAGGTGATAATTTAATATCAACACTCTTGGAAACTGACTGGAAATTACTTTTTAAAAATGTGTTAATGACATACTCAAACTTGTCGCACTTGTGACATTTTCCGTTGATTTCAGCATCTAATTAATGACTTTATAAACCTTTTTGTTATATATCATTAACCACAGGCTAAACTGTATATTGACACAATCAGCTATACAATAAATGACACAGTATGAAACTCCTCTTTGTTGAAAAAAAAGTATAGTAAGTATATTTTAATCAAGGTGTCTGAGTAAAAATTGGCAACAAATGTTAGATACTGACACCCATTGTTTATAAAATATTTTGTATGACCTCATTTTTATATTTAAAGTGTTACAAAGCTATATTTAAAAATTTAGAAAAATGCAAATATAATTATTTATAAACATATTTCTCTTTGTGTCCATATGAATTGAGCATCAATTTAGCATTTATACAATACTTACATATCTGATATTTGAACATGTTTGCTTATTCATAAATAATTAATGTTGGTGCATGAATTTATTGTTTACTAGAATTTAATAATAAATTGTATGCTTGTTCATACACTACACAGACACTTATTATAAAGTGTTAACCAAAACTGGAAAAAAAACAACTGTCATTTAAAACTGTCAACTGTCAACTTTCCAGTTCTGTAACATTTTCTGTTCACTGCAAAAAAAAAAAAAATGACCCTGTAACTGTCATTGCACATACTGACATACGTATGGCAGAGAGAGACCATGCAGACGTTGTGTGTCATTGCAAAATATCTTATTAGTTAATATGCAAATGAAGGCGATGGTGAATAAACTTGCTAATGTGGCAGAAATCCAACACATGGCGATGATCAAAACACAACAGCATAAAGCAGCTTCAGGGCACAGATGTGATACTGAACAGATTTTAAAAAGGAAGCTCTGCAGAGACTAGGGAGCAGTGGTGGGGATGTGATGGACAGGGAGATAGGGAAAATTATATTTAGTTATTTCATGCTTAGGCTATGTTGACTGTAAATTTGTATAAATACTATATTGTACTGTTTAGAGGCCCTTCACTAATTCAGTTTTCTATATTTTACAATTTGTTTGAAATAGCAAAATAAAGAGAAGGACTGTAGATAGAAATAAATCACAAAAAGGGAATAAGATTAATTGTCACAGATTATTAGGAGTTTGTTTATGATTTAGTGCTTATTAAAGCATAAAATATGACCATAAGAGCACTCCCTCATAGATCATCTCAAACCTAACCTAAAATTCCCTAGCCGTATAGTCCTAAGTCTGTCTCAAACAGACACTGCCAATAGTGTCATGAATTGTGTTATGGTTTTGTGATGTACAAACTAATGTCCAGTCAGAGGACCAGGTTGATAGAGATGCATTTTACTTGTGTACTAATGCTAAAAAACACTCATAAAACTATGTGGCAAACCTTGCGTCAATAATTCTTTCTGAATGTCTTCCAATTTTAGTCGAAGCATTTGTCATCAAATGTCTATAGTTTAAGAATAAATAAGAATAAATAATAGAGTTTTAAATGATGCATAAGTTATATATTTTTCAGGAGAAGTGAATATATGTTGTGTTATTCACAAATTTCTTATTAAACATTAGTTTAAATTCTAATGTAAAACTAATAACAAAAGTACAAGTGGACTAAAGTTTTGGCGAGTGCCTTCATCAGTTATAAGTCTGAAGTTTATTTTTATATAACATTTAACAGACAGACTATTGAATGGTTGCTCTAGCAAAAAAATAAAATAAAACATAGCATGTTACAATTTGTGTTTCTGAGTTTGATTATGTATTGTTTGTTTCTGGTTGTTTTGGCAGCCAAGACAGAGATTAATCAGTCCCATAAAGAACCCTTGTTTCCCATCTGAGTGATATACACTGATAATTGTGGTTAAATGGTTAGCAACTGTGGCTCTCAAAAGTATTCACCCCCCCCCTTGGAGTTTTCCACATTTTATTGTGTTAAAACATGGAATCAAAATGGATTTAATTAGGAGTTTTTGCCACTGATCAACACAAAAAAGTCCATAATGTTAAAAATGAAATCTACAAATTGTTCTAAATGAATTACAAATATAAAACAGAAAATAATTGATTGCATAAGTATTCATCCCCTTTGCTATGACACACCTAAATAAGCTCTGGTGCAACCAATTGTCTTTAGAAGTCATATAATTAGTTGACTGGAGTCCACCTGTGTGCAATTAAGGTGTTTCACATGATTACAGGTTAAATACACCTGTCTCTGGGAGGTCCCACAGTTGGTTAGTACATTTCCTAACAAAAACTACATCATGAAGATGAAGGAACACAAGAACAATCCGGAATAAGGTTCTTCAAAAGCACCAATCAGGGGTAGGATATAAGAACATTTCCAAGGCATTGAATATCCCCTGGAGCACAGTAAAGTCCATTATTAAGAATGAAGAGAACATGGCACAACTGTGAATCTGTCTAGAACAGGCCATCCTCAAAAACCAGATGAGAAAGGCAGTAGTCAGGGAGGCCACTGCACATACGGCAACAATAGCCCGGGTGCTTCACAAAACTGGCCTTTATGGGAGAGTGGCAAAAAGAAAGCCATTGTTGAAAAAACATACATCAGTTCTCAGCTAGAGTTTGCCAGAAGGCATGTGGAAGACTCTGAGACCATGTGGAAGATGATTCTATGGTCTGATGAGACCAAAATAGAGCTTTTTGGTCTCAGCGCTAAGAGCTATGTTTGGCACAAGTCTAACACCTCACATAATCCTAAGAACACCATCCCTACCATGAAGCATGGTAGTGGCAGCAATGGGGATGCTTCTCTGCGTCAGGGGCTGGAAAGCTTATGAAGATAGAGGGCAAAATGGATGCAGCAAAGTACAGAGAAATCCTGGAGGAAAATCTGCTGAAGTCAGCAAGAGACCTGGGACTTGGGAGAAGATTCATCTTGTAGCAGGACAATGACCCCAAACATACAGCCAAAGCCACACTGGAGTGGCTTAAAAACAAAAAGGTCAATGTCCTGGAGTGGCCCAGTCAAAGCCCGGACCTCAATCCAATTGAGAATATGTGGAAAGATTGAGAATTGCTGTTCACCAAAGGTCACCATCGAACTTGACGGAGCTTGAGCAATTTTGCAAATAAGAATGGGCAAAAATTGTAGTGTCCAGATTGACTCAAGGGGGTGAATACTTATCCAAGCAATTATTTTCTGTTTTGTATTTGTAATTAATTTAGAACAATTTGTAGATTTTATTTTTCACTTTGACATGGATTTTTTTGTGTTGATCAGTGGCAAAAACTCCTAATTAAATCCATTTTGATTCCATGTGGTAACACAATAAAATGTGGAAAACTCCAAGGGGGGGGTGAATAATTTTGAGAGCCACCGTAAGTTCTGAATACTACTTACTGTTTGTAGAATATATATAAATCATAAATGAGTTAAAGGTTGTATTGTATATGAAAAAATATATAACTTCAAATAGTCAAAATGAACTAAGCAGCCATCTGCATTTATTATGAGTTTAATATGGTATATAATTGTATTGAAAGCACGTTGAAACCATGGTAAATCACACACACACACAAAGCCTGTTAAAAGCATAGTAAACTGCTAAATGATTTAGCAAATTTAACAGGGTACATTTTTATAAGGAATAGTAATCATTTCTATTCTGTGAGATTTGACTGCCCCCTGGTGGCCTATTGGATCTTCTAAACTTGCACTTTTAAAAGTAATAACAATCTAGTAGTCCGTTTTCCTACTAGAAAAATGCATAACTGGTTTGTTCAAACAACTACAGCACGTATTTATTTATTTTATTTTTTAATTGGAGACAATGATTGCACAGCTGCAGTTTGATTAAGATAGCATATCAATTTCAAATGAATCTTTGTGGAATTTCAACAGGAAAACAAACTAATGTTTTTAAGAAAGGATGTAAGGCAGTGTGACGGGGTACTTCCCGCCCCTCTGTGTATTATTATTTGTTATATTATTATTTAAAACCTGTTGTTTATGTGTATAAAAACTCGTTATTGTATTGATTGTTTTGCAGCATGGATGAGGTTAAACTTCCCCATTCATGCTAAACTCATGCAGAATGTAACCGTTTCCAGATTGACTGATTTATTACTAATTTGGAGACAGTCACAGGTATATACCTGCAGCTCTGGTTCATCGAGGTTAGTGTGTTCCGAGGCTGAATGACATGTGTGAAAGAGAAACTAAAAATACATCATTACAATTGTTGTTCATGCTGGGTTTATACCAACGCGATACTTGTCTGTCTGTTTTGGCCATTATGACGATTTCTTTTGTGTGCAGTGTTATGTTGCATATATATATATATATATATATATATATATATATATATATATATATATATATATAAAAATCACACAAGCAACGCTTTCATTTTCCTCAGTGCTGTCTGTGTGAGCAACTCCTTCCTGGCCTGGCGTCACCACACAAGCCAGCTGTTCACAGGCAGATAATGTTTAAAGGTGGGGTGCAATGACATTAAAATAAAAAAAAAAAAGTAATTGTTGAGTGCAGCTAAACTTTCCATGCATGTTTTGAACGTTTCATTCACATTCGTTATTTAAAAAAAAAGCAAATTTGCGGTTAGACCGTTTTCAAAAACCTGTGAGACCTCTACCCGGAAGACCGTGCGTGACGTCACACCAGGACATTAACTGTTGTAAACAATGCAGCAGATGGAGGACAGAAGTAAAAGCGGTGTTACCGGTTCGGATGCATGGGACATTAATATGTTTTAAATTGTATGTTATTTAGTATCTGGGCTATTTAGGGCTGTCTATTTAAAGGGGGAGTATTTAATGTGATTCTTGAATAAGTGTTCCAAGATCTTGGTAATTTTAGACATTTGAAAGTGCCAGATTTTTTAGTTCTGTTTTGTTTACTTGTAATTGTGGATTTTGATTATTAGTTAATTGGCACTTCTTATTAGTCAATTGCCTTTTACAGTTGGCCTTTTAGCCATTTATAGGGAATGGTAATTAAGGTTAGAAGTGGGATGTACACCTGCATCTTTCAAAGTACTAAACAACAGTTGTATTTGTATAGTGTAACTGACTTGTTATTTCACAGTGAACACATGCTTGATATACTCTTAATCATTTTTTATATAAAGTTACTGTTTTAAGCTTGTCCCTGACCTCTGGTGTTCTTGTTTTGAACTATCGCCTCCATTGACACTGTTGATCAGTTAACCGGACCTTACCGGGTTTATACAGGTGGTGGCAGCAAACAAACACGCTACAGAGGTTGTTCCAGCTGACAACCACCCCCTGATATCCTAAGAGGTTTGTTACATAGCTTTGTTCTAACAGTGTTTATTTTGTATTTGTGTAAAACCTTTTGTGAACTACGACCCTGTGAGGGAGCAATACCACCCTGAGTGATACTATTGCTGGTAGCTCTGTGGTGGTGCATTTTTGCTGTTGATTCTGTAAAACAAATAAAACCTGGATGCCTGTGCCTGCGTGGCAACCTCAACCTCCCGAAATGAATAATTGAATACCCTTCTTGTATTCAGCCAATAATCCACGGTGTAAATCTCAACCTATATTTATTCCCCAGATAACTGCAGTGCTGCAGACAACAGAGACTAATTTATTCAGAGCTCAACATGAAGAATGTAAACAAGAAGGGTACAAAACCTCTCTCTCTGTTCCTCTTCAACCCTGTGTATTGGACAGGCTTCCCAATACCCCTCTGCTCAGTGTTTCTATAAGGAAGAATATAAACTGTTGATGTTTCTAACGCAGAGTTAACTTTGTACCCTTTGCACTCCCCTCTAGTGGAACAGATTGGGTGGTGGGGAATTTGTTTTTCACCCCCTACCCGACAGCTTGTTCTCTAAAGTAAGTTGCAAGTGAAAAGAAGCGTCTTCAAGTGCTGAGAAATTGATCTGCAGAGAAGAGTGACAAAATAATGTCCCTTAACTTTGTACATACTATATAACTTTTCATCTGCAAGCCTGAATGGGTGTTCTCCAAAATACATTTCTTTACTAAACATGTTATTGTTAATTTCTATACTGGATGAATGCTAACAAAAAAAAAAAAAAAATGGGCCAGATTCTCAAACTAGGATAATTTTCATTTCCCAGGTAAAACCGTTGCAGATAGCAAACCTGAAGTGTTGTACTCTCTCTCTCTCTCAGCCAATGGGTAACCATATGACAAAGACAGAGCTATGCAAGCCATGGTGAGAACTTAAAGGGAAAACCTTTAATAATGTACTGTATTTTGTAAGTAAAATGTTTCTCTGAAATATGATGATATGAGTTGCAATGAAAAAACCTTCCTACGCCTGAAGTTGAACCATTGCCACCATGTACAGCCGACCAAAACAAATGAATACCGGTGGATATATATGAGCAACCACTAGATGGAACTGCTTTGCTAGGATCATTTTCTCAGGTTGTCAGTTCATCTGCTAGTTTCCATTAAAAATATTTTTTAATATGGTGAGGTCCATGGGCAATTACATAATTTTTATTTTAAATGTATGCCTTTTAGGCAATACATTTAAGGCAGTGAAGTGACATTACAATGCAGTCTTGCTGTACTAAAAGCAGCACAGGGACAGCTGTAGTTGTATAATCACCTATTAGGCTGGTACCTAATTTTAAACATCAATGATCAGATGCCTATGCATAGTTTACCATGTTTTGCTGTGTTTTTGGTTAACCTTTGTAAGGGATAACACTAGTGCTGTTGGACTTCACTTCATAACTTTACACAACCTATGTAATAACTAATAATATGAAACTGAATATTTTTTTAGTGCCATTGGGTTTTCCAAAAAGCACTTGAAAAGTTGGGTAAAATATGGTATTACTGCTCAGGTTCCAGAAAATATAATGTAAACCTTAACATGTACATTTAAAAAATGCCCCCAGATCAGCCAGGAGATATAAATTGACTCGAGGGGTGAGCATAGATAGTATGTACTATTATACCACTATTGCCATAGACAACTTATGCAACTTTTTAAAAAAAATATTATTAGTTTACAAAATCAGTTTGTGTGTTACAATTCTGGTTGCTACTAGTTTTAAACATACTTTTAGAAGCCCAATTTTTCAAGCAGATGAAAAGGCAAATTTTCTCAGAGGAATAAAACTATTTTTATGGTATAAACAGGCAAAAAATACCTTATAGCAAGAATTAGCAATTCAGTGATTATTCAGAGTAGTGTCTTACCAGTTTATAACATTATTAATTAGAGCTCTTTCACTTTAAACACATTTGAGCGTTTCGTTACAACAGAAGCGCAGTAAATCCTGCCCTAGATGCCTTTATATCTAATAATTCTGTGGTTAACAGTTTTTGTCATTCTTGCTTGGTTAATTTTCTTGGTCTTCCTGTCCTCTTTCTGTTCTGTAGTTTCTTGGAACATAATTGCTTAGAAACACCCAGCTTTTTCAGCAGTTTCTCGATGAAAATAACCTTCATGTTTCAAAACAATAAGAGCATGATGCTTGAGAATGCTGCAATGCTAACAAATTATGTTTAAAGTAATGTTACCAATTTAATAATAATCTAAAAGTACATTGGCTTATATTCTGTATTCTGTATATATATATATATATATATATATATATATATCTATATATATTATATATATATATATATATATATATAATTAAAGATCTGTTTCTGTGTCTGTAATTGCATGTGTATAACATTGTAAATGCACATTAAGTCTGCAATTACAAATTTTGCAGTTTAATATATTGCTGCACAAGCTTGCCGTTGCTCTGATGATCTTCACTCAAAAAATCATTAACTCAGTGTGGCAAAGTGGTTTGCAGTGCACAAGTGTAGAGGTGATGCAGTGCTCCGTAATAACAATTCAACAACAGTTTAATGGTGAGAAACAAAGCTTTATTATTTGCTTAAATAATAATACTGGCTATACACAGCGATGTGTAAAGCCAACCAAAACCATGGGGTTCAGTCCCAAAATAACAACAATAATCACACGAACAAGACACACAAACATGGTCACAAGTCCAGAGTGAGTGCTATAAGTAAGTGATGAATTACAAGTTTAAGTGTGCACAGTGAAGTGTAATTCGGGATGGTTTGCTGCCTCTTTAGCTACAGCTCCCAGAGTTTAGCCTTCTATAAATGACAAACGTGACAGTTTAATAGAGAAACAAAACACAAAAACTAATAATTTCTTTTTACTGTAGTAAGTCCTTTATAGGGCTTTCCATAACCATAACAAAGGAACAGATTGCTTGGCCACATCCCCTGATAGTGAGTAGCGAGTGCAATCACACCCATGACTGACACATCGCCTACTGCATTAAGGCGATGACATCTGGTATTGTGACTCCACCCCCTTTCTGGGTGGCTGACTTCTGACTGACCTTGGAATGAACTACCAAACCATCCAGTCCAGGGCACACTGTTCCTGCTATACAGTGCCCTCACAGGTCGGGAGGGAGATTGTTGATTAGGATTCATTCGCTCTGTCACACTTAGTAATCCACTTAAAAGCTCAGTGACCGACTTAGTTAAATACACAATGGCAGAGTGCAAAGGAAAACCAATTTTTCCAAAGAAGAAATTAGTACAATTATAGAAATGGTTGGCTAACACATTTGTTCTATTTATCAAATAGTCTGGAAGTTTAACTAACAAAGACAAGAAAAAAATTGGCAGATAATCACAAATGCAGTAAATGCTCTAGAGGAGGAGCACAGAACGGTTTCTGAAATAAGAAAAAAGTTCATAAAAGAGAAAAGGGAGATGAAAAAGAACTCAAATGAGGATGAAAAAACTAAATATAATTGGTTGAGTAGCTGTTGCTGGTATTGAGAGATGATTGGAATAAGCAAATAAAGAAAAACAAATAGCGAAGCGCTTCCTGCTGCCTTTAACCCAACGTAAACACGTCTCTTGTTAACCATCTAAGTAAGCAATAATGAAAATAGATAAATTGGGGGGTATGTTATCAGTCAGAAATGAAAAGAAGTCATATATATATATATATATATATATATATATATATATATATATATATATATATATATATATATGACATAGGGTATCCGGGTTACCCAGTTCTCGATATTACCCGAATCCATTTTCAGGATTCGATTCCTCTTCTAATGCGTTTTTGCTAAAATCGAACATCTCAGTTTTCCACATGACCTGTTGTAGTGGAGCCACTCGACTTGACCGGCTAACCAGTGGTTTTTTTAAACCTGTGGTACGCGTACCTTTACTGGTATGTGACAGGCTTGCCACTGGTACGCGCCGACAATTCTTTATGATGATATGATTCTTCAAAACACAATGCTCTGTCAATCGTACCATCATATATCAATCTGTTCCGCTGAAGCACAGAGAAATGAGAAATTATAATGCAGAGCTCCAGACTGTGATTAAAATGGTTAGAAATACAAGAACAGTAATAAATAAGCAACGTTTTCAGGGGTTAGGCACAATAATGATGCATCTCTCTTTAAAAGCAAGTGTCAATATTTACGGATGCGAGATGACATTTGTCTAATATTTACACACTCATACAAACACACAAACAATGAAAGTCTCTACAGCAAGAGTTCAAATTTCTTTCTGCCAAACTATATTTAAATGGCTTAACCACAGAGGTTTAAATAGTTGACTCCTGCACGTTTATATTCTTCATCAAAGAATATTGATTTTGAATATGATTTTAAAAGGACATAGTTGTAAAATAAATGTGTTTCGACACTAACATGTCTTCATCAGGTATATTAACACCAGCAGAATACATGAACCCCAGTTTCTTGCAACAGTTGTGATGGTGACCAAATATGTGGGTACTGTTGTGTAAAAAAAGTTATTCAAATGAACAGTTGTTTAGGAAATGTAAGAATATAAGAACATAAGAAAGTTTACAAACGAGAGGAGGTCATTCGGCCCATCTTGCTCGTTTGGTTGTTAGTAGCTTATTGATCCCAGAATCTTATCAAGCAGCTTCTTGAAGGATCCCAGGGTGTCAGCTTCAACAACATTACTGGGGAGTTGATTCCAGACCCTCATGATTCTCTGTGTAAAAAAGTGCCTCCTATTTTCTGTTCTGAATGCCCCTTTGTCTAATCTCCATTTGTGACCCCTGGTCCGTGTTTCATTTTTCAGGCTGAAAAAGTCCCTTGGGTCGACACTGTCAATACCTTTTAGAATTTTGAATGATTGAATTAGGTCGCCGCATAGTCTTCTTTGTTCAAGACTAAACAGATTCAATTCTTTTAGCCTGTCTGCATATGACATACCTTTTAAGACCGGAATAATTCTGGTCGCTCTTCTTTGCACTCTTTCTAGAGCAGCAATATCTTTTTTGTAGCGAGGTGACCAGAACTGCGCACAATATTCAAGATGAGGTCTTACTAGGGCATTGTACAGTTTTAACATTACTTCCCTTGATTTAAATTCAACACTTTTCACAATGTATCCAGTTATCTTGTTAGCCTTTTTTATAGCTTCCCCACATTGTCTAGATGAAGACATTTCTCAGTCAACAAAAACTCCTAGGTCTTTTTCATAGATTCCTTCTCCAATTTCAGTATTTCCCATATGATATTTTTAATGTACATTTTATTTCCAGCGTGCAGTACCTTACACTTTTCTCTATTAAATGTCATTTGCCATGTGTCTGCCCAGTTCTGAATCTTGTCTAGATCATTTTGAATGGCCTTTGCTGCTGCAACAGTGTTTGCCACTCCTCCTACTTTTGTGTCGTCTGCAAATTTAACAAGTTTGCTTACTATACCAGAATCTAAATCATTAATGTAGATTAGGAATAGCAGAGGACCTAATATTGATCCCTGTGGTACACCACTGGTTACCACACTCCATTCTGAGGTTTTTCCTCTAATCAGTACTTTCTGTTTTCTATATGTTAACCACTCCCTAATCCAAGTACATGTGTTTCCTTGAAGCCCAACTGCATTCAGTTTGAGAATTAATCTTTTGTGCGGGACTTTGGCAAAAGCTTTCTGGAAATCTAAATAAACTGTGTCATATGCTTTGCAATTATCCATTATCGATGTTGCATCCTCAAAAAAATCAAGCAAGTTAGTTAGACATGATCTCCCTTTCCTAAAACCATGTTGACTATCTCCCAGGACCCTATTACCATATAGGTAATTTTCCATTTTGGATCTTATTATAGTTTCCATAAGTTTGCATATAATAGAAGTCAGGCTTACTGGTCTGTAGTTACCTGGTTCAGTTTTGTTTCCCTTTTTGTGGATCGGTATTACGTTTGCAATTTTCCAGTCTGTCGATACCACCCCTGTGACTGCTGCATGATCTTGGTTAGCGGTTTGTAATTACTTCTTTCATTTCTTTGAGTACTACTGGGAGGATCTCATCCGGCCCAGGGGATTTGTTTATTTTAAGAGCTCCTAGTCCCTTTAACACTTCTGCCTCAGTTATGCTAAAGTTATTTCAAACTGGATAGGAACTGGATGACATGTGGGGCATGTTGTCAGTATCTTCCTTTGTAAAAACTTGTGAAAAGTAATCATTTAATATATTTGCTATTTTTTTTTCTTCATCTACGATTTTGCCATTTGTATCTCTTAAACATTTAATCTCCTCTTTGAATGTTCTCTTGCTGTTGTAATATTGGAAAAACATTTTGGAATTGGTTTTAGCTCCCTTAGCAATGTTCATTTCTATTTCTCTCTTGGCCTTTCTAACTTCCTTTTTGACTTGCGTTTGCAGTTCCGTGTACTCTTTCTGCGTACTTTCTTTTTGGTCCTTTTTTAATGCTCTGTAAAGTGGTTTTCCGCTGAATATTTTTTTTAATTGATCTATTAAACCATTTTGGCAATTTAGATTTACATTTAGATTTGTCTACTTTAGATGTAATTGTTTTGCGCCTCTAGTACTACTACATGTAGAACAAGAGCAGCAGCAAATAAAAATACACGTAAGGTTTGTGTCTTGCACATGTGCCATTAACAAAATGCCCTGAAAACTTTACGTAATTAATGAAGGGCTGTAATGCAGCAAAAAGAGCCTCAATTACTGTAAACAAATAAGGACGTGAAAAGGTTACCGTACCAAGCTGAAAAGAGTTGTCATTGTGAACTCCAATAAACCAATGTTGTCTTTCGCCAGTCAAATCATGGAGTGCCTAAATAAAGTTTTGAGTCATCACTGTAGGGTTCTAGATGAAACTCGGAGACAATCAGAGACAATCAATCACTTCAGATTGTTGCTTCAAAGGTTTATTGCAGTGGGCATCAAACAGAGCGCTCTGGAGAACAACAGCCACTGCACCAGTAACTGGTATATTCTGCCGGAGTATTACATGTACATGGGTTATATAGTTTTACATAAAATCCCTTACCCCTATCAGAAACTAGCACGCAGCAAACAATGTTTTTAGGGCGCTGCCTCCTAAATTATACTTTACTCCTTAATCAGGACCAATGGCTGTGGGGACAGGGGTTTTTATGTCCCCTACCTGTGCTCTTGTTATGTTCATTTCAGAAACTAGTTTAATACCAGTTTATGATTGTGTAAGGAGTGGTTTGTGATAAATACTTATTGCACATTCTTATTTAACTCCCCTATGCCTCCGGACATCTGGCCCAACCTATTTGGGTGCTGGAACTTCCTATGCTTTCCTCCTCTTTTTACTAGCTGCGCACTGATAAGTTACAAGCTGCAAACTGCGGGGGTGTTTGTTGCTTTGATATCCTTTTCAGTCCCTTCAGTCCCCCTTTATGGTCCATGACCATCGGTCAGATAGACCATAGAAGCTGGCTCTTGAGTCCCTGACAGAGGTTACTAGCACTTGTCAGGGACGCCGCTCTTTAGATGCTCAGGGCGTCGTTGTAGGCAGGTGCTGTAGGTCTCAGGGGGTGTACTGATTTTGCAGGTGTTTTGTCGTATGGTGTGCATATTCTGCCTCATTCTTCAGAACAAGAGGAGCATGATGAGCAGGCATACGAACGACCCTAGGGAAGCAATTCTACCTGAGATGTTCCACCACCCAAACCAATCGAGTCCACCCTTGCCGAACTCCCAGTCCTTACCTGATGTCCGGGACAGACTAATTTTGGCGAAGTCTGTAGCCATATTGGCGTGGACCTCGGCCAGCACCGCTTAGTGCTGGATTTTAGTTGAAGCTGCAGTGATTTTTTAATAGTTTGGTAGAAGGGCCTGTGGTCTATCGTATATAGGAATTCTTGGGCTTGTTGGTCTTGGTATTTGATCAGATAAGGGGGTGAGGGATGGATGACATGGCTGCCTAGAGTGACAGTATGGTTTACATATAAACAGTAGCTGGTATTAGTTGCATACTGACGGGTTCCCATCGATAGGTGACGCCGGTCCGACGTCACGCACCAATGGGTCTGGTTAAGTTGCACTATTTGCTCAAACCCCCACAGTGGGCACACTATAGCTCTCAAACCCCCACAGTGGTTGCACTATTTGCTCAAACCCCCACAGTGGGCACACTATAGCTCTTAGTGATAGGTTAGTCAAGTTCATGCGAGCATTACAGGTACATACAACCATAGCTTTTATCTGAGTACAACATTCATTACTAAGCATGCTTTCATTACCCACCCATCCCACATTATTAAGGGTATAGACATGGTTCCCCTCTGGCATCCCCAATGCTTGTACCCATCTCAACGCCTGGCGTTGGACAGGTGTCCCGGATGGGATCGTTATTTGGTAAGTAACATTGGAAGTATGTCTGGGGCCTCGGGTTGGGTGAGTGAGTACAGCATCCCATACGTCCGCCGCTCATTCAATCCCGAGACGGCCTTTTTTACTTTAAAGATACCCTGTTGCGAAATAGGGATCCTGTTGCTTAACGGATCAGTTATATTGCGATTAACGTGTGCCATCATGAGGGTTCCCATTCTGTAACACCTTTCTTCATTCTGAGTAATATTCACATCTGACATTATGGTGGTAATTAAATCTTTGAGAGATTTTACTACCAGTTTGACGGCTACCGTATTATGATGCACCCCCGTAGCTGAGTTGATGGAACTTTGCGCATTGTACCAGTTTGTCTCATCATTTTGCTGTTTCTGGAATTCAGCATTCACATTGTTCATAGTGGACTGAGCTGCCCCAAACCACCCTGCTCAGACAGGATTTCCCGCCTATGCCTCCTGGGGACGTCATTATATTGGGGGGTGCTATATTGCACGTATCGCGTGAGGGCATCCTTCATTTGATCTAGGAATATCTTAGTTAGAGATGGGAAACCGGAGCAGTTGGTCTGGAACAGTTTCAGCAAGTAATCACAATGCACTGTGACTCAGTGCCAGACCACATTCTCGATAAGCCCTAATGGTTCCCCCACTTCTATGAGCCCATGTGGTGAGGGGGCGAAGGTCTGGGGACATGGGGGCAAAGGGGTATCCGATGGATCCACCGATGCCAAGTTCCCTTTCCCGTGACTGTAGCTGTCCTTATGTTACACCAGCTGTGGGTTCTGCTGATTTGGTCTAGGTATGTTTGATTAGTGGAGTTGTACACGGTGTATATGCCTAGCTGCCATATTTCGTATGGGTCAGTAGGGGTCTACACGTGTGGGAGACTATATATAGTGGTTGCCTCCGTCTCCCTGACATTGGGGCTCCCGGTATATGACATGTATGGAATGATTGGATGGAAGGGTATGGGGGGAAGAGGTCTCATTACGGTGGATAGGGGCATCATTACAGTTTTGGTCGAGGGGATAAGGGCGTTCTGCCCCTAAATACAGGGAACGATCTGGGTTCCCTTTTGGTCACATGTGTTGTCCCCAGGGAGTGATCTAATGAGCCGAGACAAAACATTTTATGGTTATACATTCATTCCAGAGGATCCATATCCTTTTGTTCCTCTGCCCGTTGAGGGGAGTCCTGGGACCTCCTTGACCTGTGGGTAGCAAATGAACTCACATACAATCTGCGCTACTCTGTCTATTTCAAAGAGTCCGGTTCCAGTATTTTCGACCAAGATATCTACATTTCAGGTATAGTCGGCGTCCACTACGCCGGCCCCTATGCATATGCCATGCTTAACTGCTAAGCCGGAACGAGGGGCAATCCTGGCATAGCACCCAGGAGTACTTTTATTTGTATATCCGTCAAGACAAGGCTTTGACTTCCTGGAGGCACCTGGTAGTCATACGTGCTGTATAAGTCGAGGCCAGCGGCCATCGGCGAGCCCAGAGTAGGCAAGTGCCCCGCAGAGGCCAATTTGACCACTTGGAGTACGCTCGCTTTGTCTGTTATGCATGCCACTTTTAGTGGAGAAGGCTCATGAGTCAATCTCCTTTGGTAGAGCTTTGTCTGGGTTTTGTGCACCCATTGCCCTTGGTTTTGTTTTTGGATGCATACACTGGTTGGAGTGGTCATGAGCACCATGTAGGGTCCATTCCATCGGGGACTGAGTCCAGTCCTGTACCTCAAAGAAGCAGTACTCTCTGGACCAAAAGTTTGACCACAGTGAGGGCACTACAGTCTCTGCTGGGGAAGATCTCTATCCATTTGGAAAATGTGTCGATCATTACTAAGCAATAGGTCTTCCCTTCAGCTGAAGGTAGAAGCCCTATAAAATCAATTTGCACATTCTCCCAGGGTCCACGAGGTGGCGTGGGACGGTGGAGCCGGGATTTTCTTGCCTGTATTAACCTGCGCGCAACGCAGGCAATTAGTGCAATATCAGTAAATGGCCTTGGCCATTCCAGGCCACCAGGCTAAGGGCCGGATTATTTCCAGAGTGGGTTTATACCCTCCATCTTATAGGCGGGGGGAACAACCCATTGGTTGAGGAAAGAGAGCAAGCAAGAGAGGCAAATGCCCCAGAAAAGTTCACTTTGGACTGGTTTGCATGGCCTAAATTAACAGATCACGACTTGTTTTTCACCTACCATCCCAAGCAAACATCCACAAATGCTGTTGTGAAGAAAGTCTTTCAGTGTCACGATGGCACAAATCTGAAGTAGCTGACATACTGTGAGAAAGCAAACACATTATATTGTTCAGTTGTCTCGCATATGCCAAGCCCTCTGATAGTGGCAATCCATTTATTGTTGGAATGAAAGTTTGGAGTCATATCCATCAGAGAATTGAAGAGCATCACAAAAGTGTTGTCCACAGAGATTGTGCAGAAGCATACTTCTTGAGGCCAGCAAAGCCAACATGAAATATTTACTTTTTGGCAGGTAAATGTCTGCACACAGAGAGCAAGTTCGTAAGAGACGTCAGGTGATGGAACGTGTTCTGGATGTTGTAAAGGTGATAGGAAAGCAGGGGCTTAGCTACAGGGGGTGACAGTCTGAGGCTGAGTATACTTTGTACGTGTCAAGGCCAGAGCTTTAACAGAGGCCCTGCTCAAGTATGAGACAATCCTCACTGCCCAAACATTCATGTCAATATTTGAGAAAACATCCCCTCTCTCCAAATACATACAGACAATCCTGACAGCACATCGGATGGCATTGGGAACACACGAGGCTCTGCAAAAGAATGTGAGGGACTTTGATGCTGTGAAGAGGGCAGCAGACAGCTTTGTGCAGTGGGCCACTGACAAGCTTCAAGAACAGGATGAAGACATCGAACTGGAAGTGCAGGCTGCCTCAGAAAAGGACAAGGAAAAGGAAAACCATGCATGGGGAGTTGGCCCAGGATGAGACTAAGAGGGATGCACAGAGGGCTTACAAAATTGAGGTGCACCATGTCATCATGGATACGGTCATTGAAAGCATCCATCAGTGCTTTCTGACACACGGCACGTTGTATGCAGACTTTGCTTATCTGGACCCCAGAAGCTTCTCAGAGATCAGAAATAATTGACTGCCCCAGACATCACTTGCAGAACTACGCAAAGTCTTGCTTAAGTTTGACAGCCAAGCAACTGTTGGCACTTTGCAGTGTGAGTTGACTAGTCTTGCCAGTCACTGGGAGAGACTGAAAACATCAGCAATGGAGAAGTACACAACCAGGATTGTGAGTGAGATACCTGTGGATGGAAATGATGAAGAACAAGTGGAGATGATGAATACAAGTTGTTCAACATGTAAGAACTGTGCTGTATGTTGTTATCAACTTCTATGCCGGTAAAACTTACTGAGAGATGCTTACCATGTTATATGCCTGTGGTATAAGTTCCTACTCACCCTGTCTGTCACCCAGGTACCCTGTGAGAGGAGCTTCTCAACTCTCAAATTCATAAAAAATTGACTCAGGAGAACCCTATCCAACGATCGTTTGGAGGTGACAGCAAAGATGACGTGACAGCAAAGATAGCACAATGGAGGCAAGAGAGGCACAGTTATAGTGGTGAGTTGTATCTACAGTGTTTTTTTTTACTTGTTGTATTTCTCTTAAATATGTAGGAGTAGGAGGAGCATGTTTCACCGTTCATTGGTAAATAAAGTACAAGCAGGGAAACATTGTACTGTAGTGTACCTTCTATGTTATTTGTCAGTAGCATTATCGCATCTATGTGTATGCAGCCCGTGGGGGGTGGGCGGTGGGGGCCACGGGCGTGGTGATGTGGGCTGCTGTTGCTAAAATGCCAGGGCTGAATTTATGTTCCATTCCGCCCCTGCCAAATACCTAATATATCAATCAGTCATGAATGTGAAAGTATATGTTACATGTGACAGTGTCTTTTTCTTTCAATATCCATTTAAGTGGTTTTCTTTCAGTGTGTTTTGGGTTATTACTAGCAAAAATCCCAGTTTATCAGATTGGGAATAGAAGAGTTGAGGTCTAGAATCACCCTGGGAGATTCTTAAAAAAGGATATTTACATATAACAAAAGTACAGTATTTAAAAGCTTCTGGTACATAAATCAGTGCTCTTCGTGCTGAAAGTATATGTTATATAAAATATAATCACTGCCAGAAAGTGTCTGTTATTTTACTGTACAGCATCAAAACCATTGAAGATATACATAATATTTACCTATTACATTTACTGGTATTTAAGCTATGACAAAGTGTCTGTAGTCCTTTATGACACTGGCAATAGCAGTTTTGTGATAGCAACAGATTTTTTTTTTTTTCAAATGCATCACCCCTTTTGTACACGATCTTCTGAAAAGTCCGCATGTACTTCCCCTTTTGAATTTGAAAAAAAAACTTCCTCCAGCTGAGAGGCTGAGTCACATAGAATACCTCATAATCTCATTTTACTTATTTTTTCTTGGAAGAAGTGAATAGAGGTCAGAACCTTACCAAAGCTCATTCATATAAAAATCATTCACAACCTGTGTCTTTTTACTGACTTCCTCACTGTGCGTGTGCCTTCTTCTTTTGTGAAAGACAAACACCAAAGTAGCTCAGAGCTTATGTGGTTTCTATGACCAATATGGTTCTCTATTCCACATAATACTGTGCTTCCCTAATGTACATTTCTGTGCGTGTGTTCCCTTTTGACAACCTTGAATTTGTATTGCATCAGCAATACATATGGCATTAACATTCTTAGTTACCCTAATATCATAGCCACACTACCCATATAATGCACAATCAGCACAACTATGTGATTGCTAATTACTTCATTCACAACACATTTTTTAATAAGCAATTACTGCTCGTTATTTAGGTAGTCTGAATAGGGTTTCAACATCCAAAGCTGAATATATAGTTTATTTATGTAAACATTTTAACATTCTAGCAAGTAGCTTCAGCTGTTCTTATTTGTTCTTTTTTTATTTGAACCTTTTAGATATATCTTCAGTGGTGTTGTCTGCCATAGACATATGTGGTCCCTACCTTCAGAGGAAAAGGGCAACACAGAAAAGACCCTGCAGCTGTCAATCTGTCACTATTACCATGAATTAACATTAATAACATGAGAATCTCACAAATGCTCCTGATTAAATTAATTTACTTATAGTTTCTATAATATGCTACTTATTGGTAAAACAGTGTTTATCCTCTGTTTAACTGTTCAGTATTCGCATTTATGTAAACTGGACTTTCCGTAAAACTGGACTTTCCTCGTTTTTTGACTGCAAAGGCACTGAGATAGATATATATATATATATATATATATATATATATATATATATATATATATATATATATATAGATATATAGATAGATAGATAGATAGATAGATAGATAGATAGATAGATAGATAGATGGATAGATATACTGCTCTGACAAAAGTCTTAGACATGTTGCATTTTTCTATTCTGATGCATTATGAGAATCAACAATTTACTCAAAGCCTCCAGCAGTGTATTATAATATTCTAACAACCTTGACTTGCATAAAGATCAAAAAACACTGAGTGAAAAAGCTTGCATCACTCAATTTCTAAGGTGTGGTATTCAAAGCATAATCAACAAGTACAGAGAAACATCATCTGTAATTGACAAAACCCATCACTGAAAGATCCAAAAAGCTGTCTAACAAGGATGAGCAATACTTGAAGATAAGATCATTAAGGAATAGAAAGAAGAGAAGCGTTGAATTGACAACAGAACTGGCAGAAGGAACAAGTGCCGTTGTCCATCAAATCAACAGTACGAAGGTCACAAATGATGTGTTGCAGTAAGAATACCTCTGTTAAGAAAGGGGAGCAAGACTAAAAGGCTAAAATATGTGCAAGAAAACAGAAATTGGACTATGGAACAATGGTCAAAGGTGCTTTGGACTGTTGATGGATGGACAGCAACACCTGTGCCTTATATTATCTTCAAGTATTGCTCATCCTTGTTAGACAGCTTTTTAGGTCTGGAAAGATAGCTCAAAGAGGACCATTCAAGATACCTTGGTCATCCTGACGGTGCAATTCCCCGAAGAACAAAGTATAGTGGAACGCAAAAGTAAGTGAATTAACACTCTGTGGCAAAGTGTTAATTAGTCAAGCAGGTGTATAGCAGGTGTGGTACTGGTGCAGTAACCCCAAGAAACAAACAGACAACAAAGTATGGGTGAAATGGTTTGCTTTTAATGGTTTTATAATCCAATGGTCTGATGACCAGTCAGTAAACAATAATGAGCTTGCAATACACAACAATGTGTATTGCACAATAGTGAAAAGGGTTGCAGTCCCACACATAATAAGCACAGTACTAACACCCACAATTAGACACACACAAAGTGAGTCCTCTCAGTGCTTGTGATGAAGTACAATATAAATACATGCTGCAGTGGTGAAGTGTTGTCCGGGTTTATTGCTGGCCTATAGCGACAGCTCCGGAACATGTTAGCCATCTATAAAAAACACAAGTGACAATTATAGACAAGACAAACAAAGTAAACACTCACGATTATTTATTTTGCGTCCTGCACGGGTCCTTCCAGGTTAGGTTTCGTAACCAAAGCAAAGGAAAAGATTACTGATTCTCCTGCCCTCTTTATGTTATTACGCATGACCCCTTGGTAAACGTTTGCAGCTACTTTTATTGCTTGCAGCTGCTACCTCATTTACCCTCCAGGTCAATACGTTCCTGCAACGGAGTCTTGCCTTCATCCAGGCTGACTAACTGTCAGGCCAGCCCGTTTCAGGACTTTCCCTTTCTCTATTTTGTGCCCTCACAGGTCAGGAGGGAGATTTCCAACCAGAACTCATTATATTTCCACACACACTATATATATATATATATATATATATATATATATATATATATATATATATATATATATATATATATAGTACCAATCTTCGTGCTTTAAGTGAAGCAAGATTGGGGAGACCAGGTGGGATTCCAAATTTAACCATTTTAATTTTATTGAACGACTGGTGATACAATGAATCCCTGTATGGGCCAGGTTCAAGCTAAAATAATCTTCTGTCCCCTTTTAATCCCAATCATCCTTTCTCTCTCCTTCACTCTGCTCTCTTCTCTCCCAGTTACTCATGTTCTTTCTCTCCTTCACTCTGCAGACACACTTTGGGGTTCTTCTCACTGTTTCACAGCTAAGGCCCTCACTTTCAGCCTCTCTATCTGTCCCTCACAGTCTCACAGCAACCACTTCCATCGAAGTCTGCATGTGTTCTCCCCTAGGTTTGTCCACCCCTCCCTCATTTATATCCTTGGGGGAAGGTCCACATAACACTAAACAAGACTTGACAAATAAATAAGACAAACACAGTGCCCAGCACGATGTCATTGCCAGGGTTGTTACAATATATTGTGTCAGTGGGATGGCTATCAAAGACTGATTTGGACTGGGGGGGAGCGAAGAATAAACACATAGATGCCTTGTATTGTGCAGTGTATTAATGAGGTATGATTGGTGCATGGATGACGACGGTGTACAGCTGGGTATACTTAGATATGGACTGGGGGAGTAGCATGCTTATATGAGCGAATGCTTAGTTGGCCAATGACCGAGATCGGTTGGTCTATATCAGTGGTCCGCAAAGTAATATGGGCACGGGCATAAATTGATCTTACTTGGCTGTTTGCAGACACACTGACAATTGCATAGGTTCTTATCTTAAAAACTGCATTCATGCAACATGTGCAGTATATGTATATATTAAGAGTTTTAGTGGGAGTTATTCTTGGCTTACTCTGATAAGGCCAAGTCTCTGCAGTAATTGTGCGTGCTGTGCTTATTCTTTAAATAATTCATATAAAATATTCAATGCAAATATTTTTAAATAGCATGTTTACTCAGACAACCATGAATAAACTAAAATAAAAGAGGATAGATAGCGACTCGCTTTGTTTCAATTTGGCAAATTTGTCAACACTATTCTGCTTTAACGATCTCTCATCTCCAGTACAATTATTCAGAGAAAGTGGATTCATAACTAAATCTACTACGATGTTTCCCTTGTCTGGTGAAATAAAAAATCTATATGGAGAAAAATAAATTCAAAATATTGCAATGTATTATTTTTCTCAATAACAGTGCTTAACAGTAATTCAGTGCTTACCCAGCATATTAACACCCCGCCTCTGCTCACGAATGATTGGACAGCTGTCAGATCTTTCACTTTCCCATTGGCCTCTGCTTGCTTATGATTGGACAGCTGCATAAAACTTGGCAGATTTTTGACTGTCCTATTGGTTAAACTTACTGTGAGTACCTGCAACTGAAACAGACACAGTTGTCCCACTCACCTAACTTATGATTGGGTTACCGCAGAGACAATTCAGATATTCTATTGGCTAATCATATCAACAGCATAAGCAAGCGGCACTGTCAGCAGACTGCTGTGAAGCTTTTGTTGGAAAATGTGTTTAAAGCTTTATTTATTTTCTCAAACTACAACACGCCAGAAATGTGTTCAAACCCATAATTTAAGAACAGCGGCCGCGGGCAAGAATTAGCCCGTGGGCACCACTTTGAGGACCACTGGTCTATAATAAGATGATTAGTGCCACTGCTCGAGTTGAGTTTTTCAGGGTTCATAAAAGAGCAATAAACAAGCTTTGTCTGCCTCATTATTTCACAGCCGCTGAACCAACCTCTCACTTGGAACCCACAGCACGCTCAGCTCTACAATATATATATACAGTGCCTTGCAAAAGTATTCTCTCATATTACTGAATTACAAATGGTACATTGAAATTTCGTTCTGTTTGATATTTTATTTTAAAACACTGAAACTCAGAATCAATTATTGTAAGGTGACATTGGTTTTATGTTGGGAAATATTTTTAAGAAAAATAAAAAACTGAAATATCTTGCTTGCATAAGTATTCAACCCCCACATATTATATTATATATTATACTATTATATTACTGATGATTTATTACTTTAATCTACAGAAAGTTTTATCTGCCCTTTTTATTTGGTCGTTATTATCTTCAGACTGCTTAGTTTCCATTAGTTATGTCCTGCTAGACAGTTTTATTCCTTTGATGACTTTGTATTTAAACATGTAAATATCATGATATTTTACCCTTCTCATTGTCATTACCTCTTGATTATTGTAATTACACTATCTGCCATAAACTAGTTTGTTTCTTTCATTTCCAAGTGTAAATCGTCCCTCAACTCTCCTCTTCTTAGTTGGTTAGGTTATCTTTAAGACCGTCTGTATTGTATCTACTCATTCCAGTTAATTGTAAAGCACCCTAATGTTTTGTGATAGAGCTACTTAAATTGAATTTGTATTTGTTTTGCTACGTCAATTGAATCTGCTAATTCCATTGTAGATACAATGTGGCTTTTGGTACATAGGGTGCAGTTCACGTTGAAAACTTCTGCTTGAATAAAAACAAAATGCTTTGTAAAGATATTTGTTAAAATGTGAAGTATATTTAAAAAAATAAAAATAAAACATGACAATAAAGATTATATTTCTTCATAGAAGTGAGAACCGTGTAAGTATGTGACACAGACACTTGGTATATCAAATATATATAACTACCAATTAATGAAGATTAATATGTACATTATTTAAAACACTGACTCTCTCTATAATTTATATAAATATTTTTTAAAATATATATATATATATATATATATATATATATATATATATTTATATATATATATTATATAAGACATTATTAACTAAAATAATTGATCTTAATTCGATAGAAAATTTAGTCTTTTAGAATAATTTGAACAAATTGTACTAAGTATGAATATCCTATGAAAAATTTTAATATATTAACATAACAGACTTAAAAATTACTACATATGATGAAGTATTCGGATGACAACGGAATAAAGTTTCTTAAAAAGTGTACAATTTGAAACATTTTATAGGGGGGGGGGGGGGTCCAAAAACACAACTTTGCAGGATCTTTTAAAACTGACGCATTGAAGTTGGCACTGTCTGTGCCGTACTGCTCCAGCAGAGTGGTCAAACATATTTTTAAATTTCAACAAACAAAACCCAAAATAGGTTATTATCAATATTTAATAAGTTAAACACATCTGGGGGCTCCCAATTGGCACGTCCAGTAAAAGACACTCTACATGGAGTGCAGGATGCGCCATATAGCCTGGAGAATGCTGGTTCAGGTCCAAGCGGGACTTCCCAGAGGGCAGCACACAATTGGCTGAGCACCGCCCAGGGTGGGGAGGGTTTAGGTCGGCCAGGGTGTCCTCAGCTCACCGCGCACCAGCGATCCTTGTAGACTGGCCTGTCAAAATAACGTGAAAACAGATTACAAAAAGGGTATTTTAAAGCAGTTTGTATATGTAGTAAAATGAAGTTGTGTGGTTGTCGAAAATCGGTAAACCACAACCAAAATTTAAGGTGCCACAGACATGGCCCTGCTGCTAAGTCTGGAAATTTAATGGCTGCTTGTCTTAAAAACAAACATACAAACATACACAATACAATCCACTTACTTAAAATATTACTGGGACAATCTTACATTTATTTCAAAACTGCTACATTCATGATTTGCACATATTGTCCTTCTCATGGGGGATAATGTAACCACACCATTCCGCCCACTCTAGCTCTAGTATTGGACCTATCTCATCGCCACCATTACATTCTTTAACTTCATCAAGATTTTTAATTTTCATACTTGCATCCATTTAAGAGGAACATGAAATCACTGTTGAAAGTTCGATCATCTCATTGTCTGACTGGGTAGGGTCATGTTTATGCTGGTACATTTTCTCTTCAGTTTGCCTATCATCAATGATACTGTCCACCACATTTGACTGACATGAATCCTGCATGTCGATTTTAATACATTTGTCGACAGGTGCGTGTGGTGTGGAAACAGAAGCAATGTCCACACAATAATTCTCCCAAAATATCCGTGCTTTATTTACAAAAGTATAACAAAAAGGGCCGCCCCTCTACCAACGATGGCGTCGGAGGTGTACACGGCAGGCTTGCAAACCCAAAACAAAACCTATAACAATATTCCCCAATCCACCTCCTGTACAAAAAAGTGTGCTTTTCAAAATCCAGGACTGTGGCGAGTGCTAGTGCTGTGAGGCGAGGGACATGCTAAGTTGTGTGTCCTGGCTCTGTATTCTTCCTCTGCAACACAACACAAAACACAAAACAAACAGCCAAAGCTCTGGCCGTCAGTTACATTTCCAGTGCAAGGGGCCATATTCACGTAGCTGCTTTCCCTTTGTACTAACTCCTCCCCGCAATCAGCCCAGCGCCACAGAGTAAGCAATCACTGCCTGGCCCTCAGCTGATTGCCTGGGAATCGTTTCGAGTACGTAAAGCTAGGTGCTTCCTCCAAGATGGCGACTTCCTGTTTATACCCACCGTTGAGTTGACCCATCTATGGGGAAGTGTACTACCAGCCTTACCCAGTGCCCTTTCTTGTCAGAAGGGAGATTTACAGTTTCCATTCTTTCTCTCTTTATCACAACATTTTAAGAGACACTTTTTGGCTTGATACAAGAGCTTTTTTCCCCAGGTTTTCTGTTCTGATATTTAGCTCCTAATAGCCGCCATCTTCCATCAAACATGGTTTGTAATGAGATAATCAACTAATATAACTGAAGTTATTATAATTGCCTATACTGTAACCGCTGAACCGCCAATGAATCTAGTTAATCTAGTTTCCGTTAAGTCAGTTGAAACAAGTCAGTCATCTTAAATACCTAAAAAATAAAAATCAGAGTATAGTTATGACACACATATGTATAAATATTTTAAAACATTTCAAATATGAAACTTATTTTATGGAGGTCTTTTGAATAAGGAAGTTACCTGGAAGTCATTACATGCACAGCATATATGCAAAAAACTGAAACATTGCACAAAATACACACACACATATGTTTTGATTAGTATTAAACACCTTTATTATACATCTAGCATATTAAAAACAGACAACATAGGGAATAAATCAAGCTAGTATCTGCTGGTTCTCTTAAAAGATTAAAACAGACCTAAGAGCTGTCTTTCAATTTGCCACCCTCTTAAATTAGGCGTTCATCTACTTCGCCTACCCCAAAAGCCAGGCCTGTTTGGTAGCATAGCTGATGTTGGCTGAGGCTTTTCCAAATAACTTAATTTCATGCTGAGTGACCTCAGCTGTAAGGACTCTCAGCTCCTCTTCAGAAAATGTTTCTTTTCCATGCGCCAAGAGGACTTTGCTGCCGTTCTTCTGCCATATTGTTTTGTTTGGTTTGATATTCGTGCTCCACAAACCTCTTACAGCATCTACTGCTCTCTGTACTCTTAAGTCACCTCATCTCTGGGCTGTAGGTAGAGTCGTTAAACAGCCAGATGCACAGGCAGCGCTCATTGAGAACCTCATTATCATGACTGCAGCTCATTATTTGTGAGTGCTGAGTAATTTGCATTGCTTTTAAGCTTGCATAGGCCGCAGTGCAAAATAATTGCCTGGTCGCTAGGCAATTTGGATTTTGCAGACGCAATTGTTTGCACTTCCTTTTTTTCAGCCCCAAAGTATTTTAACTCATCAACAACTATTAAACATAAAGCATTTTACTTATTTATTTATTGTACTTTAGGATAAGATGTACTGGAATTTTGACAAATCATTACCAGTGATTGGTTTATTTATCATATGTGAATTATAATGTATTTATAAACCACCTACGAATAAGTTGAAATTGCTAATGGATTTAGTAAAAATATTGATTATTCTCATCTTTTTTTTGACTCAACATAGTTATTTTCTTCAGATATCTTCTTTATTTCAAGTATATTGTATGTGGTCAAATGTGAAAACAAACTGCATTAATCACCCAGATATTAACAATATGATTTTTAAATAAATCTTAAACTTATAACTTCAAGAATATCAAGAATGCAGAGATACCTATTTTGACCTACAAATAAGAAACTTCTTCGGCTGTTTCACATTAAGTTAAGTGAAAGATTGTTTCTTTTCTGCTTTAAATTGCATTTCCAAATACACTGTCAGGAGAAATAAAAGAATTCAAAACAGCAGTACCAGAATATATTTAAATTTGAAAGCAACTTCATATTATAGGGTTATCATTTCATAATCAATTTCGATACAAATCATTTGCGTGCAGTAACTATGGTTTGTGTGATTCATCAACTAAATAGTTGGTCATATGTGCAGGCAACATATTTTGTAAATTAGTCTTGAGTCAAAAACAGGAGTGTCCTGCATATCTATTTACTCCTTCAAGGGCGAGTGCTATGCTGGAATGTACACACTTGTTTTTAAGAGTCGTGTCATACAGATTTGATCTAATCACCATAAAACCATATATCATTTAAAATCTTAGATGGTAAAATGTAAAAAAAGTACAAAACTGGCAGATATTTAAAAAAAAAAGTTTCTCCATAACACTTTATGCTCCTACTATCCTATTTCAATCAATCAATCAAACTTTATTTTATATAGCACCTTTCATAGTGGAACACCATCACAAAGCACTTTACAAGATAGTGAGAAACAATGCATAATACATAAACTACAGTGAAATATACAAGAGATACAGTAGTAACCTCCATAAAAAAAAACAACAACATTTTTTCCAGTAACTATTTACATAATTCAGAACATTCTGAAGTATAAAAAGGCATGTAAACTACAAAGTAAAATTACATACATTTTTCAATAACTATGCATTCACTTCACCATGAAGTGTATACCCACGGCTTTAAATAACTATTGACCTCTGTCAACCAAAATGTAATGCCACCAAGGATTCGTGTTAATGTAAAAGTCAAAATTTGAGGAGAAATAAAACGTTTTCCCAATAACAAGACTGCGACAGGGATGAGTCTGAGCTGCAAATCTCCCTTCCATCCTGAGAGGGCACTAGGTAGTGGTGAAAGTAACTTTAATTTCTTACCGGTACTGCTGACCGACCCCAACCCCCCATCCCCCCACGGTCGCCGCCTTATTAACATAGAACACTGACTGTTAAATTATGTGGACTGATGACTTCACATTTGAATCACATTAATACTAAAAGCTACAATAAAAAATAAAATTAGCCCATTTTAGTTTGATTTAAAAAGTTGGAATGGTTGATTTGTTAGGTTGGAATGGAATCAAAAACATTAACTAATCGCCCCATTTCTGTCCCATTGATTTGCTGTAGGTCAATGAGGCTCTCATGGTCACTGAGTGGACAGTTTGTTTTGGTAAACTGTGCGGAATACACAAGTGGCAGTTTCAAATGCTGCTTCTTCATTTCTTCTTCACACCTCTTGCAGACTGCATCTTCAAATCGGAAATGTTCATGACATACTTATTGTACACCCAAGTTTTCCATCTGAAGCAAACAGCCAACTCTTTTTTCTTTTGAACTTGTCAAGTTGCATTTTTGACCACACAGCATGGTATTGTTGAGTTAGTCTCAATAGTAGGCTTACCCACCAATTCAGCAGTCTCCTTTGACTCCTCTCTGGGCTTTGGCTCACTTGATGTCAACGAAGGTACAACAATGGCAGGGTTTTTTCAGTCGATTTTCTGTGTCTTCTACTCTTGTTAGTTTTTTTTATTGGCATTCCCCTACTTCCTTACTTTTATGTTTAAATAAAAACAGTTAAGGTCTGTTGAATTTCAACTCTGGCAGCATTTTTTGTTCAATTTTTTTTTAACAAACCACTACTCTTCGTTGTAAATTGTGTGTGAGGTGACTGACTTGACAAAAAACAAAAGCGTTTGCCATGGCAACATTCTAAATCAAGTGAACGTGTCCCCTCTGACTGGGAGTGGAGTCTGAAGCAGTGAGTTTTTTTTTTTTTTTTAATGTACAGTAAATTAAAACATTTTGATTTGTTCAAGTTATAATTTGTCCTTTTTGTTATTACTATTATTAAATTAATTTACCTATGCATCAATATATTACATCCTTAATCTTAATAACACAATGTTTTGTCGGCAGCATACTGCATACTGACATTGAAATTCTTACTGGTACACTGTACCAGACCGTAACGGCTTACTTTCACCCCTCGCGCTAGGCAAGGCTAGAAGTATCCCCAACAGGAGATTCACCGGTTCAAAGGTCACCATCCGGCGGAAATTATAGCAGAAGTCAGCCATCTTTCTGTGGGGCAAATCTGGGGAGAACCCAGGTTTCTTTACTGTGATCAGCTGTGTTTCCAGTGATTGGACTGGAGGTGGTGACATGCTGATCATAGGGAGGAGTCTGGTAGTATTTAGGGAACACAGTTTTTGCTGAATACTTCCCCTTGTTTTTGGTTCTTGTGCACAGACAATGGCGGGAGCCCTTGCAGCTGGAGCTGGAACACTGCACAGTGTTGCCAGATCCTCCCAAGAAAAACCTCTAGATGAATGCAAGAAAACCTTTGAATTATCCCTAATACCTATAGGGGAAAAAGGTCCTGATTTTCTTATTGTAAACACAAACAATTTGACTGGTACAATGTTCAATATATACTGAATTTATTAAGATAATTCATGCAACTTTAAATAATATCAGAAGCACATCATATTAGGTCCTATTACAGTAGATTTATGTTAGTTTCATAGGCCAGGTGCCTACTGTAAGTTATGCAATTACCAGCATATGCAATTCAGTAATATATACAGTGTAACACATATGTGAAAAGAGAATTGTGAAATATATTTCTTTTGAAAATGTATGTTCCTTATTTTGGTTAAATGCTAAAACTGTTAGGCACACAGGACATGGATTTCACAGGAATCTACTCATAGGAAATGTGCTTCACTTTTTTTTTAAGTTAACAGGAATATAAAGTTATGTATGCAATTCATTGGAATGCACTGTATGTGTATAATATTTAAACCTCCAGTAATATTATAGTACACCATGACTACATTATATATATATTTTTAAAAAATCTGTAAATGTAGTTTTTTGTTTTCATCATTTTCTAGAATATTGAGAGGAACGGTAGTTCCTCACGCCAAGTTATCAGTGAGAAATGCCAGACAAGGGCAGTTTACGTGTTTTCAAGGTATTGGCACAGCAAAAGTAAATCAGCTAAAATTTCCACCATTCCACTTTTAATTTGTAGTTCCCAACACATAGGTGAAATGTAGAAAAAAAGTCAATACCTGTGTGAGAGTCATGTCATGTGTGTGGGTAACCGTTGCATAGGCAATACAGAGAGACATGGGAGGTGGAGTTGAAACGCCAGTACAGGCGCGCAGGGTTTATAAATACAAAAGTAAATAAACAAAGGGGTCATGTGACGTTACCAGTGATGGTAATGCAGAGGACACATGCAGCAAGCTGTACAAAAGGCAAAATAAAACACAGTACAAAAACTACAAATAAAAGGTGCCACACAGGGCGAGCGCTAGCCTTATAAATGAAGCATCCCGCTCTAGGAACAAGCTACCCTACGTAACCCTCGCTATACATTACATGGGCTCACTATCCCCTAAACAAGCCTACTTATGATCTGGTATTCATACGACGTCTCCTGCTGCTTCGTACGGCCTTGGCTGTACATTGCCTTCAAAAGCACCTCTTGCAGTTTCAGGGTTGCATAGCTGTCGTTCCTGTAGAGCGGATGCTCTCCTCCTGGGTATACTGAGCTCACCTCTCTAAAATGGGAGTGCACTCATCCAGAGCGAGCTCCACTGGTTGTTTTTAAACTGATGGACACTCGGTCAAGACCTATCCACCTACTGATTGAGAACCAACACAGCCAATCACTTGCTGCCCTTCCCCTCAACCAAGCCTAGCAGGCAGCAAGTCTCAATCGAGCGCCCGTCTGCAAACAATAATTTAATCACACAAATCCACTCCAAAAGGACGCACAATAAACCCATTCCCACAAACAAACCACACCAACACTAATTCCCACCTGTGAAGGACAATCGCCCTGCAACAACATGTCATACAGTAAGAGAGTCGTCATTCTCTTTTCATATTTTTGCAGACAGACCCCAGGCACTTTTATCCGCGCAGATGTATTTTAAAGGACATCCGAGTTTAATGACAATGAACTTGTTTTTTCAACATGGAACTATACTAGGAACTCATTTATTTGGACTTTATATTAAACAATTTACTGATACTTTAAAATTGACTAGTCGCACGCATCGCGCGCAAAAAAAAAAAAAATTAACGTATTTTTGAAGACCCCAGGGAATTTTATCCACGCAAATGTATATTACAAGACATCCAACAGGATTTTACAGGACATCCAACAGAGTCCTCCCAGGAATTTTCTACAGCTGGGTGGCAGCTAGGGTTGCCACCTGGCCCCATAATTCCTGAACACTTTGGGACGGGACATGGTTTTTAAGTTGCCCTTAAACTGAAAGCAATAAATACGTGAATTGAGCGCTAAGCACTTGCTTAATTTATACTGCTTCTTAATTATCGGAATCATTGTGATAATACAAATCTTACAAAATAAAAAAAAGCATCTTGAATAAACAGGTGTGTAGGTTTATTCAAGATATTTATTTTTATTTTGTACAAAATGATATTTCAGTTCTCAATATTTAAAAGATGCTATTTATATCCTATTAATTAGTAATATATAGCCCTAATTTACATTGACTCTCCCAATTAAATAACAACACTGATCCAGTGTTCATGCTGTCTGATGTGAGGATAAGGTGATATACTTATCACCTTATGATAAGTGGGAGAAGGTGACATACTATTAGAAACTATAAAGAAACTTTAAAATATATATTTTTAAAACTATTAATAATATAAATAAATATTGATGATGTACTTATTTATTTATTTAATTTGTTAAAAGCTATTATTGTATTGTCATGCTGCCTCAAGATAATTAATCACCAGAATCAATTTAGCAAAGGTTTAGGGCTCAATTCACATGTTGATTTCCTTCAGTTTAAAGGCAACTTCAAAATCCTATTCTGTCTCACAGTGTTCCGGAATTATGGGGCCAGGTGGCAACCCTAGTGGCAGACCATAGCTGCCATTAACACTTTCAACAGAACAAAATGTGTGTTTATTCTCATGTACCATATATTACCATATATATAGCGGACAGCGGCGGGAAAGTGGGAGTGCATGAACCTAGGGACTGGATACAGTCCAGCACTGAACTTGAATGAGAAACTGTGGGTGCGACTGAGTGAGCATATGAGCGGAGAGAATATGCAGTGAAAGTGCCAAAACTAAAACGTATGGTTATTATTTTGGTGGCGTGAATTCCGATCCTTAACAGGAATTTTCTGTAGTTTCAAATAAAAGTAAAATTTTGAGAATTCAACACCGTCTCCCTAAGTACTGATTCCTAAACAAGAAAATGTTACAGTATATTAAATGAATGGATCAAGCTTATTATGACAGTTTGCAAAATGAGATGAAAGCTTTCAATAGGATCGGAACAGTACAAAATCTTGTTTGTCTCATTACTTGTTAAAAACTGTAACTTTACTGCTAAACTACTTGCAAATGTAGTAAAATGGAAGGGCAAACTTTGTGGTGTGAAAGCTAGGGCGTTTGCATTGCATGTATTTTTTATGTGTAAAGGTAGGATTTGAAACCTAACTAGTCATATTTTCACTCCAACTACATAACCGCTACGCTACACAGATTCACATCTTAACCCTTTCAACAGACTAGGCTACTATTTACATTAACCCTATCCAAAAGGCAATATATTGCCTCAATATAGGTTGAACAATTTTGCTATTCCCATTGTGTGTGTGTGTGTGTGTGTGTGTGTGTATGTGTGTGTGTGTGTGTGTGTGTGTGTTATTATCCATTAAGTGAGAAAAAAAGGGATATCTGAAACAAAAACACATTGGAAATTTGAAAAAAAAAATGACAATTGCCCAGCCATTTAAAGTGGAGATATCAAAAACACTAAAAGTTAGAAAAAAAAAAACATTGGGCCAACCTTGCCCAGCACAAAGCAAACAGGCAGAACTGTAAAACTGACGGTTTACCACTGTGGACTTAAAGGACACGTATTTACACATTCCTATTCGTCCCATGCACACGAAGTATCTCCACTTCACTTTTCAGGGAAGTGTATTTGAGTTTTCCATACTGCCGTTTGGCCTCTCCTTAGCCCCCTGCATATTCTCAAAGTGCGTGGATGCCATCCTGGCTCTCCTGCAGCTGCTGGCTGGGTGAGTCTCACCTTCAACGATGCCAAGAGCCAATTAGTACCGGTGCAAACTTGGGACTTGCTTGGGACTCCGGCTGGACTCCTTTGCAATGCGAGTCTACCTGTCAGATGACAGAATGGCCGCTGTACAGAATTGTCTATCTTTGTTTCAACAGGGATCAATAGTACCTCTGCTGTTGTGTCAGAAGTTGCTGGGTCTGATGTAGAGGCCTAAATTTAAAACTCGATCCAAACCCGACATGACTAAACAAAATCCGAACCTGACCTGCGCTCGAGACCTTTTAAATATTTACATACCAGACCCGACTCGACCCGACCATCTCCACAAATATATTCATACACTGTTGTAGCTAAGTACCTTCAGTGTAGAGTATTGCTGGTTTCCAGTTAAAACGGAAAACAAGAAAGAAAAAATCACTCTCAGTTAATCATATCTCATTTACTTCCTTTCCTAGTAATCCAACACTGCATGATTTAAAAGAATACAACAGCAGGCGTCTTCAAAACTTTGTTACCATAAATAGCCACAAAGATGCTCTTTCAAATTTGCATACTCATTTTGATATCATATTAATCCGCTAAATTAACATTGAAACACACCACAACTATGGCTTTTAAAACAGCTACAGGATCACTTTTCAATGTGCTGCTGCAGAGATTAATTTCCCATTTTTTTCTGTCATATTTATGTCTACTCTT
Source organism: Polyodon spathula (assembly GCF_017654505.1). Taxonomy (NCBI): domain Eukaryota; kingdom Metazoa; phylum Chordata; class Actinopteri; order Acipenseriformes; family Polyodontidae; genus Polyodon; species Polyodon spathula. The sequence continues at coordinate 40,913,398 of NC_054539.1, read as the reverse complement.
TCTTTTTTAAATTTTTTTTACAAAGCATTTGAATTGCTAATTAGGGAATGCCCACAATCCACCTGCTATTCCACCATCCCTGCCGAACTTGCATTCAAACGTAACACTTTATTTACATGGCAGGCTTCTGCCCTGGCACAGTGTGTTAACAAGGAAAGTATTTGCAAGTACATTAGTGGAAACCCCTGCAATTCAAATGCTTTGTAAAAAAAATTTAAAAAAGAAAGAGTAACCAAGTCTTATAAAGTGCCTGCAATATTTTATTAAACAAGGATGTTTAATAGTAAAAGGGGCAAACGGAAAAATGTGGTGAAAGAGATAATACTGTATGTTTGAGTCATCTGCCATCACAGCCACTTGGGGTGGGATATTTGTTGCCCAACTTACCCCACTCAGACCACTTGCTTACAAAATATTTTGTGATAATTGAATAGATAACCTCCCACTCCTCAAATGTTCAAGGATTTTAATAAGCAAGCCCTCAACTGTTAGTCGGAAAGGTTAGTTATTTTCTAGAAAGATTGAACAACTGGTGGGGAGACATTTCTTGTCCATTAATTCTGCTCAGAACCATTGTTTACAAAATATTGTGGTACATTATTTTTATATCAATAAAAAAGGTAACCATGTTCCATAAAATAATATATATCTATTATCAATGCAGAATGATTGGTTTCTGCACTGCCAAAATTGATACCACACACAATGTCATACCTGTCTTGTTTTATAAGAAAAAATATCCCACCCATTCCTTCTGTATTGGTTGTACACGAATAACATTTGAGGGGAATTTGTGGGACATCTTGCTTATTGATATATTTTTTCCAATTTTTGAAGAGGGGATGAGGATTTATTCAGGGAGATGTTGCCTACTACAAATTGAATCGGTGAGGTTAGGGACAGTCCATTTGCACTCAAGGTACACCAATGGTGGGCCTGTCTTGTCTTAGGATGCGTTCACATGGGCGTGATTAGAGCAAATGATCCAGGTCTCGGAGAAGTTTGGATCAACTGAACATCCATGCAATGCTCCAGCTGTTATAGTAAGCAGGTAAATATCACATTCAGAGAATTTAGATTTAGTTTCTGTTGCTGTTATTTATTTTAATTTTATTTTTTTTCAAATATTGCAGATTTGGAATAAGCTATGCCAATAAAACACGCTTTTAATGTTTTTCCATGAACTATACTTTCTATTATGATGGTGCAATTCATTTACTTTTTGATCCCCACACTGTATTAATTCTAATTTATATACATTATGGCCCAATAGCTAACTTGAAATCTGCAACTGTTAAGAGCTGTAAACAAGTAAAAAGATCAAATTAAGCAAAGTATTGCTTCAGTTAAGGGTTTGGTTAAGTAATTGAGAGCTCAGTTGGGTCAAAAACCAGAAGACACATGGGGTCCCCAGGACCAAGGTTGGGAAGCCCTGGTATAGACAAATAAGAGACTGATAAAATAAAATGTATATGTTACACAAAACAGCTATTTATATCATTATAAATTAGATTCATTTCCCTATTTTTATCAATTTAATACAGTATATTAAATAGGTATGGTATTCAAATGTTTAAAACATGCTCTACTTCAATATGCGTGCCATGAGTGTGCACATATAAGTTATTAACCCACCACAAGCATTATTTTTGTTAGTACAATTCTTTTTCTGTTGGTCCGATAGTCATGTCACAGTATTTATTGTGTGTGATTCTGAGCTGAGAGCAGAGAATAAAATAATGAATGTACTAGCCATTTGATCATATTTTGTATGCTTTTATGAAGATTATTAATATGATATATCTAGCCTGTATCCACAACAATAAATAGTCTAGTATAATGTTCCATATACTTGTTAGTATATACACATCTGCATGAGATGCTTTAGTTAATACTTTTAGTCAGATGTCTTTCTTTTTGTCATTGCCAAACACAAATGACTATGTGATTCCAGGCCCTTTTTATTTCAATAAGTGGGTCTGATTAAACAGGAACAAAATAAAATACACCCACATTTATTGCTAACATTTTGCGGTGCTCTAAATTTCAATAGTTTGATTTGATGCTGCAAAAGAGAAACTACAAACCAGAAAGCCGGAAAATTCTCACAGCTTTCAAAATGAAATTCCAGCCACGTTATTCATTGTTCAAGTGAACCAATTAAATCTCATTCCAGCTGCCAAATTGGATAATTATCTCATTAAACCTATCACACCTGCTGTAAAATGGCCCCCAGGACAGGAGTTCATCATCCCTGAGAAACATTATGAAAATGCTTGGTAAACAGAAACAAATTAAAAACAAATTCAGATGCATATATAAAAAAATATTTAAATTAGAGACAGAAGTGCAACTATTTCATTTGATTCTAAACTGTGTTTTGCTGTCGCTCTGTGTCTTCTATGTCATGGCAGGTGATAATATTTTATAGTCCCATAAAGATATAACCATAAAAAAGTAAACTAACACAAAGACAAAATCTCCCTTTACGAAAAAGCTACACATCAGTGTGACTGTTTCAGAAATTTCCAGATTATGACAACAGTATTCAAATATTGACTTTGTGTCTTTCACAATTATTGCAATACAATAGTAGCTTTCACCCTGAGAAAATCCATATTAGTTAATTGCTGGGAAATAAATATATGTCAGGTTTTACTGCTTAGATAAAAATTGAGTTAAACTTTTATGCTCTGCCTTGAGCTGTTCTAAAACACCCAGAATAATTGCAAACATCAAAATGTTCCTACTGATATTTCCTGTAAATATCACATTTTAAAGCAATTCAGACTAAAGTGCTGAATGGAAATGAAAAAAGAAACTGGATTTTGCAACTAAGACAACTCTGCCAAACCTCTGTGCAAGGGTAAGGCTGCAGATAAACAAAGTGTGTTGCTTCCAGAATGCAGAAACCCTGAAGAGTTAGAAACTCACTCTAATCCTATACCTCGTCTTGGGTTTCAGAGCTACCATCATTAAACTATACAGGGCTGGCAAAATTTACTTGGGCATATCCACCCATGCTTGTAGCCGAAGCAGAGTGATGCATTTTGGTAATGGTGGTACATCAGCGTAAGAAACACACTTACCTCACGACCACAGAGCTTGCTCTTTAGTTAAATAGTAAGGTGCCTTTAAACAGTGAGGATAGTGGTTTGCTTTAGCCCTTGTTCTTGCCTCGCCCTTTCAATTCAGTAGGATGAGAGACCAATCCATTCCAATGGAGAACACAATGAGGCAATAAAGAAATAAATGCCTATACGGGGCACCATTAAAGCCACATGGATATCACACATCACATGGAAAACGTGCATAAATCACATTTATATAGCGTATGATTCATGTTGTGGTATATGAAATCAGTTCAGAGCAGATTTTTCTGATAGCTGAAACATAGAGAAAATCTTTCCTGGTCATTTCAATAATATAACCAATTGCAAAAATCTATTTTCTTAATAAATCACAATTGGATGCATTTAAAATCTAAAATAATGTCACATAATCTAAGGTTTGTGATATGAGACCCCTCAAATGAATTATTGTCTTGTAATGTACCATAAGCTAACAAACTACATTTCAGACATTTTGAAAAATGCCTAAAAACAGGCTTAAAACAGGAACAAAAACAATACATAGCATAAATGGTGCTTCACAACTTTGGTAATGTGTTTAGCTGTTAGAATAATCTATTGAGAATCAAAGGCATTGACATTCATTTTGCACAGTGCCTTTGTCTTTGAATCTGACTACATGGAAATTCTCAGTTTCTACATATGTAAAATGCCTATACAAACCCAAATTCACATTTTGTTAGGAGGTATTTTTGGTAACACTATTTTTTAATGTGGCATATATATGTCATTTTATATATATATATATATATATATATATATATATATATATATATATATATATATATATATATTGGAGACCCACGAACCGTTTATCTTCTACTGTGTTTTAACAATCCCTATTGTAAATTTAAACTAATCCGGAGTTTGTATGTAAATAAGTTCTGTCAGCTTTGTGCTTTCACGCGATTTGATTGGCTCTTGTAATGCTGCAATTTGCATATTTTCCTATTAGCATTACAAGAGGCAATCAAATTTTGTGAAAGCACAAAGCAGGCGGAGCTCATTAGACATTACTGATTGATTTCTTTTTTTTGTGAACTGAGATAACAATAAAGTCATACTGAGACAGCTTTTACTTTCTTTTCTTGAATTTCCCTTCACAAATGCAAGTCGACTGTAAAAAATAAAAATGAGAGGATTCCCTTTGTTGCTGAGTGGTAAAAATATTACTTTTGGAAAGTTTTGTAAAGTCTGTGGACAGAAAGGGTTCTGAGGGCCTGCAGTTTCCGTTATTATTATTATTATTATTATTATTATTATTATTATTATTATTATTATTATTGTAACTACTTACAGATGTTACAAAATATCACATTACAGATAAGTGTATAAGATACAATAAAGTCAGTCATCCAATGCTAATGATTGAAAAGATTCAGATGGAGGATATAAATTATTTATTTGCCTGTTTTTCCCCCCAAAAAGAAACTTAAAAGTGCAGCCACTGTACCATTGCTATCTATATGTGTTACGGTGCATGTGTAAAATCAGTAAATATATAGATTAACAGGTATATGTATAGATTTACCAGCTCACAGGTCAATTTATAAAATAACCAAGCTGGTAAATCTATACATTTACTGGTTAATGTACAGATTGACCAATTTTACAAATGAACTGTAACATTTATCATATATGATTTTCTTTTCTTTTATGGAAGTATTTTCATAGTATACTACACTATTGAAAGGGATATTTATTCAAGCAATAATATGAGACATGAATATGAGTGTTGTGGATCTCCAATACAAGTGTTCCATGGTAAATTTCCATACTTAGTTTGCACTACACTGTACCAATTTCCATTGTTACAATGCTTTGCCATACTGTATTTTTTCTGTAATTTGCTTAAAACCCTTTTTTTTTTTTTTTGTTCTCATTGTGGTACATCGGGAAGATCACCTGCATGTGTGGACCTGATGTTTTTATTCATAGGCGCTACAAAAACTCCATGTGCACTGCTGAGGATGAAAAGACTATACTATACTCAGTGGCTATACTACTGAGACTGGAAAAAAGCTATATTCCCAAGTCTACAAATTGACTTCCAACAGGGAGCTGCATTTGTATAACAAATGAATCAGTCATGCAGCAAGAGACACAAATATAATAAAAAGCGCAATGAATACTGTACACAAGTGTTCTTTTTTATATGAATGTCGAAGCTTTGACGGGCTCGTAATGCGTAGCATTTACCAAAACATATCCCCCTGTGGAAAAAATACAGTTATTATTTTGATAATAACCTGAACACGAAATTATGCCATAAGTTTTAAAGGGACTTACAAACACACCTTCAAATGTAATTATATGTCAGGCTTTATTATACAAATATTCCACTCAGTGTTATTAGAACAGTCCTCCTGACACACGTTGACCTTAATAATAATTATATATATATATATATATATATATATATATATATATATATATATATATATATATATATATATATATAATTGAAACAGAAACCTTTTTCAAGTTAGAAAATGCTTTCAAGTTAGAAAATGCTATTGTCTTCTGGGATTAATGACTATGAGATTTATATATAGAAAGAGACCAAGGAATAGCTAGACATAGGTAGGCCCAAAGTCTGAAAGCAATATCCATCCCTAGTTATTAGCTCTGTGAGCTGTAAATCAAGCACAGTATTTGTTTGGTTTCGTTCTTCACCCCTGGCGGCTGCAGACGCATATTGACTGCAAGTTCTGCTGTTGTGTAAGGCTGCTGGAAAGTCCCGTGGACTGGAAATCCCCAACTCGGGCTTTTCCGTGCGAGAAGGTTTTTAACCATTATTCTGTTCAACTTAATTTATTTCATTGTATTTAGAAGTTGCTGGTCGCGGGGTTGTTAGCGTTGTTAGCTAAAACCCTTGATAGTCAAAGTGTACAGTGACGTTGACTAGCATATTACAAAATGTATGTGACGATTTAATGGCGTTTGTTTCCTACTACTTGGGTAACTTACTTCTAAAAAGGTATTTCTTTGGAGCCGATTTGTGAATTGTACAGACTATTGTAGAGGACTATTTTGAGTAAACAGGTAAGTTTATTTTATCTTTTAATAATAAAGCTTGTTAAACTAAAGGTAGGTTAAACATAATGTAGGCATAACTATGTTATGGTTTGGTTTTCTTTCTCTTTGCGTTATTCTATAATTTTAACTAAAACAATATACGACATATATTTTTGTCTAGTATCATTTTAACTGTTTAAAGGTTAGCTCTGTTACGCTGTCATTGTGAAATTGTTGGACTTGTTTTTTTTTATTATTAATATTTTATTTGACACGAATACATAATTAAAACGTTTTGTCAATACATCTAGCTAAGCTGAGTTGTCAGATTGCTTTTCCAGTAGCAAGGTATTAACAATCTACTGGTATTACTGGTACTACAGTATTGTAACGTAGAGTCTACTGTGAATGACGTGACAATGATAAGATCATTGATAAGTCGTACTTCACTGCCCTAAATATTTAGATGATGCTTGGTACTATGCCCGATATCATCCAGAGCTATAGGCTAATAGCTTATATACATATTTAAGGCTCTACCTCCAGTATGTGTGTGTGTGTGTATATATATATGGAAAATTTGGTATAAAACACATAAAAGCAGAAACACTTCAATGTTTTGGAGAATAAATAAAAATGAACATTGTACAATATGTATTTGCAGGGCGGGAAATGCGTTCCCCCTGCATTTGTTATTGTGATGATTGTATTTCTTATTGCATGTATAAAAATTGATTGCAGAAACATTATGTTCCTATGTGAATTGAGTAACTGGAAAATGCCACTAAAATTGTCATCAGAATTGTGTAGGGGCACATTTTAGACTGATAAAATAATCTGTGGTCCACTGTGACTTAATTGTAACCAAAGGATGTGCACTTTTATGTCACCATTTGCATTGTTGACAAATCGTTAAGGCCTTGCCTCCAGTAATTTCAAAGTTGACATTAAAAATCTAGCATTCGATTTCCTGGCACAAACTACCCTATCCCTCCTACCAGTAACCTACAAGCGATGGTTTTAGTTTTTTATGAAGTATAAATATGAGGTGACCATGAATTCTGTTCAGTGGGCCTCTTATTCTGATGTTTGATACCAAAACTCACAAGGGGTTTACCTGTATATTTTCTTCTTCTCTTTTGTTGAACAGGTTTAATTTATTTCAGATAACATGTCCAGCCATCAAAGCATGCTGCCCCAGTTTTTGTTTATCAGCAACTTCTTAAAAGCTGTCAAGATAAGGGAAAGAGTCCCAAATGATGTTGTCAAGCCTTCCACTACCAACGGGATCATTCCTCACCTTAGGAGCATGCACAGGTGTACTTTGGAAATGTTCAGGATGAGCCAGTTCCCTCAGCAGTTCAGGGAAGTGATTCAGAATGCACTCTTGGATCGAGCCATGCAAAGCTCCCTGGAGCGGGAGAAAAAACTGAACTGGTGCAGAGAGGTCAAGAAGCTGGTTCCACTCCGGACCAATGGTAAGAAAACTAGTGATGCCCTCTACAATTTAACACATAACAAGATTCTGTAATTCCATTCAAAAGTCAGTATGGTATAAAGTATATACTACTTGTATAATCTACTGACAGTTAAATATGTTAGAATGTAAAGGCTGCCTGGAAGGACACAATAAGCTCAATGTAACGCGTTACTTTCTGAAGACACAAGGCCCTATTCAAAAGATGTTCCTCTTTTTATTAGGAAGTATATAAGACTCAAACAGCTTCTTACTCATAGTTTGCCTTTTGTGTTGAATTGGTGATATAAAAAATAGTAGAGCTTTTAACATGGCAATAATTGGCATATTTCACCAGAAAAAAATGAATTAGTTTTGTCATTCACTTTTCAGTACAAGCAGTGCTTTCACGGTTCTTTTTTTATGAGCTTTCGGGGCTACATGTGCTGATTTTCTCAGGTGAATCAACATTGGAAGCATACACTAATGCATTTTGTGTCAGTTTCAACCAAATCTTTAGACACAATTACAAAACTGAAATTACTTTAAGATTACAGTTACAAAAGTGAAATTACTTTAAGATTGGTGGACTTGTGAATCTGCAGGAATTATTTTACCTTATTGTACATTTGTGTGAAAGATTATCCCATGCATAGGTCATATTTAATGTAGCAAGCTGGAGAAATAGACAATGATCATCCTAAACATGGCTCAGTATTCATGTGTTGGTGTTGCTTCATTATCAGAGGACTTTAATGTAGTTTTAGCTGCAATGCCTGGATCTTGATAAAGTTACAGTCAACAGGTGTGCAAATATATGGTTCAGCTTGTATGGGAACGTCAGTTACTGCACAGAGTACTTGTAGTGTAAATAAATCTAAACACGGGAAGTCTAATATGCAATGCCTCAGAAAAAAAAGAGAACATTTAAAAATGGGACTATTTCAAATTCAGGTAGTTAAGCATGACCTAAACTATAAGGTAAAGCTTTTCAAACTTTTTTTTTGTCTCAGTGTGTCTGCATGACTGCTGTTTCATTCCCCTTGCGGTTTCTCATAAGTACCTTTAGAGGGGATATCCAGGTTGGTTCTCATAATGATAATGACATTAAAATATAAGGGGAACTTCAGATAAGAAATTACTCCAGGGTGAACCATGTTTTCTTCAGATTACCGTTCTTTATAGAGTGTAACTTTTTTTAATGAGTTACACGTGTCATTTTAAGTGTCACTGTCAGAGAGTCAAACAATAATAATAATACTTGTTTATACAATGCATGTAAAATTCTATATTTCTAAAATATATTATTAGAATATATATCTATATATATATATATATATCTATATATATATTAAAAACCTTAGCTATAAAATATTTCATAGAAATCTATAGGAATGTCAATTTTTTTTTTATTTTAAATTTGTTTATACATGGAGTGTAAGGTAAATGTACATGTTCCAGCCTACAGCATTTATGTTTTTAAAGCAAAATGCACCATTCCTAAACCATACATTTTGCCTTGCAGTGGAGAATAGCTCACCAGCCCAAGTACCAATCTAAATTTCTCCTCCCAAACACACAGATACTAGTGCTACCCAAACACAGACTGAGGATTGAAACCTGAGCTATGTACCAAAATATCATCAAACTGTAAATAGTACCTTTAATTTCAGTTGTATAATTGGGGTATAGGCATTGACTGTGCTTGGTCAGATGTCAGTAAGGTATTTTTAAAGCCTATGGCTGGTTTGGAACATGTAATTTCTGTAAAAATGTATCATTTTGTCTACTGCTGTTTTCTGTAGCATTGTTCAGTAGTTGAACTTGGTTTGGCAACATGACTGGCTTAACTTTGATAACATAGATGAAACTATAGGAAGAAGTTAAACTCTCACCTGGAAGTTACACCATTTTCCCATCAAACCAACGGTAAAGTCAGGTTGCTTAGTAATGTTAAAGGAAAGAGCTGAGACAAGCGTCAAATAATTATCTTTTATGAAGGGCAATATTGTTACACCAGCCGTGCTTTCTGTCACAGGAATCTTTTTTTTTTTACTTATATTATTTTGATTGCTACATATAATTGTTGAGTATAGAAAAGCCTATTGGCTTGTCTTTCACTTTGGTAACAAAAATAGCCTCAATGTAGATAAATTAGTTTTTGCATGGATTATTTTTCTCGTTTTCATCACTAAGAATATTTTACTGATGATCTTCGAAAGGAAGTAAAACCGTGAAAAAAAACAGGCCACCAATTGTCCTATTCAAACAAAAACAAGTCACTTTCAAGCCAATAAACTTGCGTTGTGATATTCTTTTACTTTCATTAGAGAAACAGTTTGTCTAAACAGCAGGGAATATACTGACATTTCTTAAAAACAGATAAAAATAAGAAGCTTGCTCCTGAACTAGATTTGTACAACACCCACCTGTCTGTGTAACTTATAGAGCAGGGTTTTAAGAACAGACACCTGAGATGATGGTGGATTATCTGAATATTTGTGTCCATTTGCTGTTTTAGGGTAATTCTTTTAATATGACACTGGAAATATAGACCTTTATACACATACATATATGCATAAGTTCTATTTTATTCTATATGTTTCTTCACCACTACATTTGAGGACATGAAAATGGAGAAGATGAGGAAGGGAGTAGGTGTCGTATAAAAATGGAAACTTCCCCTTTTTATGAAAGAAATTGGCCCCTGAGATTTCACTTGTATAATGAATAGGCATTCCAACTGAGCGGAGACACGCCTAACTGGAAAGTCCAGTGCTAATTCATGGTTCAAATGTCTAGAGTGAGACTAGGAAAAAAAAAAGTACAATGGCTTCCAACCAACTCTTAGTCAGAGAACCACATGCTGGGAATTTCCTTTTTTAGTGCACAGGGTATTTCAGATGAACTATTCTCAACAGTATTACATGTCTTGTACTTTGATAAATAGACTCATTGCTCAAGAAATAAATAATGCAATGTATTTTGTGTTATACAATTAGGTGGAAACAAAAATAACAGCATTAGGCTGACTCCTATTACTCAAAGTTAGCAGCTCTGCAAATGCGCAGGACTCATATAACTGAATATTTTTAGTAGCGTGCCTTTTTTATTTATTTATTTAGTTATTTTTTATCTGAGATTAAATTACATGTGTAAATAAAAAAGTGATTGTTAGGCTACTGTATATAAATACATACATTGCAGAGCCAGTCTGACATATTTATATGTATATCCCAGTTTTGAGGTGCAATATAGCATTTGCTATCTGAAAAGTTAAGTTACATTTTTGTTTATTAATTTAAAAAGTGTACTGATCAAGTCCAGTTAATCTAAGTAGGGTAACTGTGATTACTTAAACAACAGAAAAGCAACAGAAAATCCCATCTTGTTGTTGCAGCAAACCTTTAAATAAAAAACAACACTTTTAAGGTGTGAAATTAAATCTAGACTAAAGATTGCCAGGTACCTGTCTCTGGGCATTGCAAACCACATTTTCAAGAGATGTTTTCTGGATGCACAGGGATCATTTGTAGGTTTAACAATCTACATTAACAGGATTTCACATTTCAATTATTTTTCAATTTTCTGGGAGTTCCTATTGAGATTCTGTTGACATCTAGGACTGCATTCATAAAGTATTTACCACCGTGCTAGAACAGCATCTAAAAAGGAAACTTTAAGTTGATGTTAAAAAACCTTAATTAGTCAGGAGGTTAAATGAATAACTCCTCCATTCACCTTTGTTTGCTAGTTGTGTAACACTGGCATTTTGTTTTCCTTTTACAAACAAATGAAACTTTGCATGGTGTTAAATGCTTTATGAAAATGGTCCCTAAACTTAAATAAACAATGTATAGGGACTGGGGGCATCTTATTTTTGGTGATTTTTGTAGAATCCTCTTGTTAAAAATGTGGCAGAGACACTAACACTGGAACCCACAAGGAACTAGAAGCCCTGTGAAGTGTAATTTATTTTGATCAGGGAAGTATTATTATCTTTTCAGAGGCCTCTTTAAGTTCCTGTTTTAAGTGGTTTACAAAGTCAGTTGTAAGTATATATTAAACAGCTGCAGCAGAGCTGGAAATCCCCAGTAAAAATGTTTTGGTGCAGTTTGCTGTCTGGATGTTTGTGATGGGGGTCTTTGTCTTTGATACTTTTATTGCATGCTGTGCTATTTTGCAAGACTGGAAACTTAACTTGTTGACATACTTACATTAAGAAAAACTAGGCAATACATTTTTACAGATGATTTTTTACAATGATGAACCATTGTATAGGAGGATATATCCGTACTCAGGTACACACATTATTCTCTTTAAAGGAAGAATAACTTGTGCACAACACATGATTGTTTATTGCAACCACGAACCCCATTTACTGATGGTTATTGATGAAGGACAAGAGAGTATAAGATGGGAATTTTGCTTACATGGGACTGCCAAAATAGGTTTACTGTGTTTCACCTTTAATGGAATTACCATTAGGTATATTTACAGAAATAAACTTTTCTAATGCCACAGTCTTATTGTTTCCATGTGTATGGAATCATAAAGTCAGTTGTGCTCATTTGAAGATCCTGTTTCCTCCTTTGCATCCATGTTTTAATGTGAGTGCCATCTTTACACGTCAGTGTTTAATGTGTTGTTTAGTATAGTGAGATGTGATGAATAATAAAAGATAAAAAGTAAAAAAAAAAAAAAAAAAAAGCGATGACCTTAAAATTAGTAAAATTTCTCAAGTGGGCATACATAGGATTTGATACACATGGAAAAAATAAGCATTTGGCAATAGGCAAGTACATGTCGTTTTTGGCCATAACATTTAAGCAAAATTCCCATCTTATCCTTTATAGTGCATCCCAGAGCAAGACTGTCGTGTTCAGTAGTACTTTAGTATGACCACCACTGCTCAGAGTGGCTTGGCATGGCTTTAGAAATCAGATTGCTTTTGCACTTAAATTTTCACCAGGTTTAGTTATATAATCACCAGACCCTTACTGTAAAAAAAAAAAAGGTATTTCTGTTCAGTTTCATATCACTTCCTTTTTCTAAATGACAAATAAGCCTGTCATTGTGAAGTCATTGTCTAACTCTAGTTAACTCCCGTCATGAACACATGACTGTACTTCAGTTAAAACCGGTACAGTAGTTCAAGGTTAGCCATGGGGATTTCTATAGTGTTGGAACTGTTTTTCCTGTAATACTTAATACCAACTCACAATGAATAAATAATTACATCAAAATACTCTGGGGAAAACAAAAATATCAACAGCAAAAGTTTAAGGAGCTTATGTTGCTATGGTAATGAAAATGTTTTGAAAGCCTTAGTTATTTCCCCTTTGAAATAAGAATTTCTGACATATACAATAAAGCAGATCAATTGCATTCATAAACATATAGGCTTTTCTTTTCCCTTCTAATAGTAGCTCTCTGTGTCGTTCATAGGTGATGGAAACTGTCTACTTCATGCCGCTTTGCAGTACATGCTCGGGGTCCAAGACACAGACCTCGTCCTTCGGAAAGCACTTTACAGCGCTCTGAAAGAAACAGACACACGTAACTTTAAACTACGTTTTCAGGTTGAGTCTCTGCAGTCGCAAGAGTTTACACAGACAGGTCTCCACTACAACACAATGGTAAGTTGAATCAAAATTGAATAAAAAGATAAGATTCTAATATTTACAAGCCCATTTTTAGTTACAAAAGATGTATTCATTGAGAAATTTAAGTAAGGACTTTCAATTAAATGCAGGACCTATTGAGTGACTTTCAGTTAAAAAAATTTGCAAATAACTGTATATGACGAGTATAGATCTGTTTTTTTTCTTGTTTTTTATGTTATTTCCATCCTCTCCCTTTAAATTTTATTTTATTTGCACCCCAAGTTTATTTGTATTACTACCACTGCTGAATTAATCAAAAGCACCACAATAAACAAATCCGTTTTCAGGTAAAACAGTAGAATTAAACAATAAGATTGAAGACTGTTTTCAGATAATTTTGTTAGATGAGCAGATTTGACCCATATATTATATTCCATAACAGAACTGGGAGGAAGAATGGGAAAAGCTAGTTGAAATGGCATCACCAGCGGCAAGCCGCAATGGTCTACAGTATGATTCCCTGGAGGATATTCATATACTTGTGCTGGCCAACATCATTCGGAGACCAATCATTGTAATTGCAGGTACAGCACCTCTTAATAATCTGCACATATCAGAAATACAGCATTGCATTTTATTGTATGGTGTGTATAATTCATCAGGTCTTCTGTGGTCCAAGTTTCAATTACAATTCTCTATGCTAAAAAACAAACCACCACAGACAAGGAAAATACATTTCCTATGTGACAGATCATTTTTCATAATCCATCACTCCTGATTACTCCTGTTGTTTCAAATCTAGAGTGCAGCTTCTATTACTAATCTAATTGTTTTAGCCCAGAAAGACTTAAGCTGTGGGCTCAGAGAAAGTTTGTGTATATTATTCGTGTGTAAAACTTTAATGTCACCTGGTCTGTACATGTATATAAGTGATATATATGTAAACTTAATGTGCCACCTTTACTTTACAGATCAGGTGTTGAGAAGCATGAAGTCTGGCTCAACTTTTTCTCCCCTGAACGTTGGAGGAATTTACTTGCCCCTGCACTGGCCGTCTGGACAATGCTACAAATATCCCATAGTCCTTGGCTATGACTCGCAACATTTTGCACCCCTTATCACTATTAAAGACAGTGGCCCAGGTAAGAGTTTTAAAAGCCCTAGAGACCCTAATGTTGCATTTTAGTAAACACCTAATAATAATAATATACAGTATATAAAAATCTGTTTAATCTAGCATACCAAATTGTCTTCCTTTTTGCTATCAGATGTATGGGTTGTTCAGTTGTTTTTTTTTATGTTAGTAGAAATGTGTGGATGGTATGTGGTGTGTGGTTCATACCAAAAAGCAACAAGATATCCAGTGATACCAGAGGTGCAGTCATCACATCCAGAATAACTTTTTCTGACCTGTGAGATAATAACCAGTTCAAGTCATTAACAATTTTGTGTTTCCTTTCTGCATAGAAATCCGTGCTGTTCCATTAGCATACCAAGGAAGAGGCAAATTTGAAGATTTAAAAATCCACTTTCTGAATCAGTCTGAACAGCGTGAGAAAGACAAACTACTAAATGACTACATGATGTTGATTGAAATTCCAGTCCAAGGATTTGGTTATGATACAACACACATTATCAAGGCTGCAAGGTGTGTTTTGCACAGTTAGTAGTGTGTGGGTGTGTTGTTGAGTGTGTGGAGGGGGCGTCAGATCTCTGCAACATTTAGAAAATCAAAGGCTGCAAAGATTGCTAGTAACGGAAACCACATTTTCAGTCAGTTTTCTTGACTGTGGCCTGTAGTTAATCATCGTAATTACAATACCTTTTATCCAACTGCCCCAAGGTTTTTTTAAATAAAGATGCTGTGGTAAGAAAAAAAAAAATTAAGTTTGGATCAAGGAAGTATCATTTTTTTCCCCTCTTTGCATTTTCAGACTCGATGAAGGTAACTTGCCAGAGGATGTGAACCTAATGGATGATTACCTGCATGTGGTCAACCACGAATACAAGCAGTGGCAGGACAATTCGGACCATGGTAGACAGCCCTGCTACAGAGATCCACAGCACTTCTCCATGTCCCAGCTCTCCCTCATTGAAATTAAATGCGACACAAACAGGTGTCCATACTACATTTCCATGGACACTAGGCCTTACTGCCATGAGTGCTTTGAACGGAGGATGTCAAATGGGAAGCCAGAAATCAAACCCAGAAGTCAGAGTCCCCAAGCTGGAACAGAGTCTCAGAAAGGGACTGGAACTGGCTCGACAAAAGCCGTTGGTTTTGTTCCTCCTGGACTTACTAATGACACTTCATTGTCCTGTTCTCGATCTGCTCCTCCAATGACACCGAGTGTCTGCCACTTTAGTGAAACACATGCTATGAAGTGCAAGACCCCAGAGTGTGTCTTCACATTAAATGTGCAGCACAATGGACTTTGTGAGCGTTGCTTTATGGCCAGGCAAGCCAGTCAAGTTCCTAACCAGGAGGAGCCTTTCATGCCTCATGTGCTACCACCAGTGGATTCAACTGGGCAAGGAACACGGTGCAGCCTCTGCCAGCTGGATGTTAACCGGACTTTCAATGGCATGTGTGCATCGTGTATGGAAAGGACTGACAACGAGAGGTCAATTATTCCACATCACCAGAGATCCAGGCTAGAGCCTGCTCAAGCAGCAAGGGGGTGGCCTCAGCAGTCTGGACCTTGGGCTACGACCACTGGTGCTGAAGACTCTGGTTTCCCAGCACAAAGCCCTGTAGCATCAAAGTGCAAAAGATCAGGTTGCAAGTTTTATGGGACCGTGAAAAACCTTGGGTTCTGCTCCATGTGTTTTAACCAATATAAAGTAAACCATGGTAAGATTTAAGTTTGTTTTAGTAATTTAGGGAAGGTTTATAATGTATATAAGTGTTATCTTCTTTCTGTGGTTGTTTTCATTAAACACAACTAAATAGTAACATGAAGCAGAATTCAGTGAATTCTACTGCCATAAGTACTATTTGGGTGAAAAGTACCAGATTCCTCCTGAATCTTTCATGGCTCTTAAGCGTTATTACTGCTCTTGCGAAACCTCAGTTCTTATGAGTATCATGTCAAATGTATTAGATCCATCAGAATGCTAAGTTGTGCTAGTCCAAAGAATATATCGGATCTATTATCCTTTATAATAACTTGCTGTGTTGTTTTTATTATAACAGAACATAGTAGAAGCAATATTCACACATTTATTTGGTTTCTAGAAAGTGAAGCCCCACTGTCTCCCCAAAGAAAACCTCCTCTTGCCACTCCCTCATCTGGATATCCCTGCACTGCTGCTGCTAACTTCCAAAACACCTCCCGCTGCCTGGACCAGCACTGCACCAACCTGGGCAACTCCATGTTCGAAGGGTACTGCAAGAAGTGTTTTCTGAAAGAGCAGGGAATGCGATTAAATGAAGGAAGACAGGCAGAAGAACCATCTCCTCCTTTACTTGAGGTGAATAGCAGGACAAACTACTCATTTTATAAATGTGATTTATTTGGCAATTAATTATGGCAAATGGAAAGAAATTGAATGGCCCCTTTCACCAGACCACCCCACAATCATTTTACTTCTAACTGTTCTCACTGTCCATTTTAGTACAGTAGTGTATTTACATATTAAAGAAGCTAAATGGGGACCATAAGGCCTGGATAGATAGATGTGGTATAACAAAACATTAATGTTACAAGATACACATTTTACATTGGTCTTAATATAATATACCCATGTACCTACCTTGAGCATTATATAAGGTAAATAGTTCATTAATGATGGACTGTTTTTAAGTCAAAACACAGTGAGATGCATCAGAACATCTATGCAGGGTTTTACAGCTGATCTTTATGTAACAGTGGGCCTCGGGCCCAATTCACAAGATTTCCTATCTTTGATTTTGTTCTGTAGGTTCTACAATTCAGTATTTTACACAACAGAACAACGCAAAATAGTTATGAATTTTGGACTGCATTGTAATGCTATGCATTTACCACAGTGCTTGTGTACCGTACTAAAGAGTGAATGGTGAAAGAGGCCATGTACTACTGTGTTTCTTCAGTGTAATACACTGGTGTTATAATGTAATGTTTGGATACAATTAAAACTGTTATTTACAACATTGTGTTTTTTATGTATTTATTTAGAGATCAGCCCCTCAAAGGCAGGCACACAACTGCCTAAGTCCACAGTGTTTAAAATGTGCCAGGAACAGTTGCAACAACATCGTATCAAGCAGGGGAGAGCTGTGTGCAGAGTGCCAGCGGAGTGGCACAAGGGCTAGACGACTGGCAGCAGGAGAGGCACCAAAACAACGCTGCAGGGCCCAAGGTTGTGACCACTACTCCAACCAGGACAAAGATGGTTACTGCAATGAGTGTGACCTATTCCGACAGATTTATAGGGAGTAAAAGTGATGCACAAAAGAGTTGGAATGCTGGTGCTAACAATAAAAAACAACACACAAGTTGACCCAGTTTTTATGACTTATCACACCCCAGAGCCTGGCACCTGTTCCACCTTCATAAGCCAAACTGCTACTCCACTCATTCAATATATAATTGGCAGTCTATTTTTATGCACTTTTGGAAAAAGAAAATACCTTTTATGTCTAAGGAAGGAGCTGACAAAGCAACTTTACACAAAACTTCAATAAGCTGTTATGTAAAGTAGTGTATAAATGAAAAGGCTATAGTGTACTGTTTAAACAATTCATTTCATATACCTCCACGTTTTGTAAAGTAACCACCAGGCCTGAGAAATGAAGAGTACAATTTAAATTGTGTACAATTTAACCTCTTTGTAAGTTAAAAAAAAAAAAAAAACCTTTCAGCTGATTAGAGCTACTTTTGCTTGTTTTTGGCAATGTATTTATGAATCTGAAAATTATGTTATCTGAATATATGTTATATAACAACTAATTTATGTATTTGTTTGACATAATATGCAATAAATTATTTTACATAACTGATAGCGTGGCTGTTATTTTTATGCTAAAATCGATCATGTTTACTGCAAACCATTCCATCACATTCGCATACTGAAGGTTTACCGTTAACAGAATGCCTTATGCTACATTTATTATTTTACTGAACTAATATGAAATCACAGAAACATCATTTATAACATATTTAAAAGAACAATGCAGACAGCATGTACCTTACATATTGTTAATGCTGTGCTCCTTTTTTGCACAGCACAGTCTTTTTAGCACAGTCTTCGTAGCTTAACTGTTTAGCTGTCACTCGCTGAAGTTGATTTTGCAGGAAATCCACAGATTCTAGTTACTGACACTTCATAGCACAAAAGTTTTTTTTTTTGTTTGTTTTTTTATCACCGTACAAAGTTATGATACTCTTATACCAAATATGTCAAATACATTGTTTTAATTGTGAGTCTATTTAACGAAATATGTTACATGTTTACATACGAACAACATTGAAATATAATTCATAATAGTACTGTATTTTGGAACAAACTTTTGAAAATGTTTTTTTTTTTCTTAATAACGTACGGTCTTAAAGGGAAAAAATTCATCATAAATGATATCTTTGTAATTCTTGTGACTGAGGTAAGACGCGTGCTCTGTGGTTGCAAATACCGGCAGTATGTAGCCTGCTGGAGTCACGTGACTGCAACCCCTCACTCTGATTGTTTACATCACATGGATATGTTCATTGTCTTCAGCATTATTCAAATACTGGGGACAAAGTAGAATGTACAGATCAGTCCTCAACAGTACACTTTTCTAAAAAGAGTGGAAATTGTTTAAGCAACTAATGTATGGCAAAGAAAATATTATAGGAAGGTTGGTGTTTCTTATGCGTTCCACTTAAAAACCAGACATCAGGGCGTCCAGGCTTGTTAATTCCTGCCACCCGGACACAGATGCCAATTCCCGGATAGTCCGGTAAAACCCGGACAGGTGGCAACCGTAACTCAGGGAGACGGTGTGGAATTCTCAGAAAGCTCTGCAACCCCCGTAAACAACAACAGCACACACTCTACCCATTCACTAATGACGTGACCTACCCTGTTCCCCTTACAATACAGGTAACATATAAAAGACAGATGAAACAAACTGAACAGACAGCAAGTCTTGCAACAAAGCAACTGCATCATTACAATATATTTTGTAATTTGAAAGTAAAAATATATGAAAGCAGGGTGACCTTTATGTACAAAAATATTCACTAATATACAATTGAACAGGAACTGTTGAGTATTTTCGTTTCAAACAGTATTAAATGTGTTTATAATAAATATATACATGTCTATATTCATTTATTTCAATATATTAATGTATTTATTTATGTTTTACTTTTACCAAATATATAGTCTATATTTAGCATAGCTAATTCTCAGACATTAATTTTCCTTTTTGTCCAGTGGGGACCACAAATAGCATTACTCTCATCAACCAGTATCGAGAGAGGAAACCGCACTTCCTTGTGCCAAGAGCGACCACAATGAGTGTTACACTGAAACCTATGTGCTACCAGACCAGAGGCAGAGACGATGGAAGGTTTAGTTGGAGGGGTTCTTATGCTTGAGACCCATTGCCCCATACAGGACGGGACACTGTCAACTTGCCTGATGGGGCTGGGAAAAGTAACCTGTGTAGCCTATCTTGCTGAGAAGTATCGCTGACCTGCAAAATTGCAAGGTTGGCAACCCTGCTTCAAAGCATAACAGGAAACTGAAGAGGAAGAGAGGTTGAGACATACATTTTTTGCTCATGCAACATGACCTTTTGACGTCACAAAAGTGCAATATGACTTTTGTTTATCATGAGCCATAGTGTAGATATAGCTATAGTCAACATTGTGGCAGAGCAAGAGCCCTGTTTGTTAATAGTGTTGGTTTTTATGTGTTTTGGTGGTGGTTGGCAGGGATGGGGTTAATTCCTGTCCCTGCCAAATAAATATGAGAATGTGGCTGTTCCCAAATTGGATAATTACAAATCACACATTTACCAGTTAATCTACAGATTTACAGATTTTTCCAAATGAACTATAATATATATTACATACTGTTTTACATTTCAATATGCACCTAATCGTTTGCTGTGTGGGGTCTTTCGGTATTTGTCAACGTATCAAACCCCATACAAGAAAATGCATAATCTATTATTTTACCCAGGCATCGGCTTTACATTTAAGGAAAGTTTTTATTTGTCAGAATTATTCAGAGCAACACTGATGTATTAAACGGATGTTCCATAACTGTGCCTCCCTGTGGAACCATGACATCCGATATGAACTGCGCATGATCTATGGAACACCAGATCATTCTGTCTGTACAGTGTCATATTGGAGATGCTGTAAAAATTTGTATTGGAAAGATGTGATTAATACCTCAACTTTAGTAATAGTGTAAAAAGTTAATCCTTTCACATGATGTATTGGATTATGAAATAACTGAGTTTATAATGTTGCACGAAATACACAAAGTTATGTATTCATAGTCCGTATGTATGACAGACCAGGGGGGCTTTCAAATGATATTGGATCTGAGCAATTTACACCTGTTGAAAAATCTGCACTGGCTGCCCATCAAGTTTCGTATTACATTTAAGATCTTACTCTTGACTTATAAGGCTGTTTGGGGAACAGGGCCTACATATTTATCTGAACTGCGCATCCCTGTATCTCTCGAAATCAACTATGCTTTTCAAGTTTTAAGTTGCTGATCATTTCCTTATTTAGGTATGTGACTCTGGGAGGTTGGTGTTTTTCTACTCTGGAATTCTCTGCCTCCAGTTGTCAGAAACTCTGACACTGCTGGAATTTAAGTATTTATTTAAAATGTACAGTTTTTCCAACCTTATGGAAAATAGACATTTTATATTTTAATTGTTAGTATTTTGTTTGTTGTCATTTTAAATTTTGATTTTATTTTTTAGCTCTTTGGGATGGTTTGCCATGAAAGGTGCGATATACAAATCGATGTAAATAACTGCATTTATAACAATGTATGTTATAGGCTCACACAAATTTACACATTCATTGCCCCCGCATCTATCATACAGATCACAATGTATTAAGTGCAGTTGGCAAATGTGGGAACGCTAGGTAGATTTGCTACTGGTCAGGGAGGGGAGTGTGTGTATCGGAGTCTAGATTTCTGGGGTTCTGGTACTTTGCTTTTCCATTATATTCCAGCTTTATAAACTTTAGTGCTGGTCTAAAATAGGTTTCTAAAAATTTTAACTGTTTTGTTAAGTAATATAAAGTCCACATTTCATACCTGTATTTGCATTTCATTATAAAATTGTTCAATGAAAGAAAATATTTCTAAAATTGAATTAACAAATGGGGTTTGGGCAGTAAAAAGCAGCTTTTTGTTAATCAAAATCACAGCAAAGTCAATCGCTATGGCTATTTTTTTATTAAAGGCAATGTCATTTGCTCCTGATTTGCTAGCAGATTCTGACTCCCACTTTATTTGTTGGTCAACCCTAACTGAATTACATCAGCACCAGCTCAAACTTCCTTCAGACTCCCAACATGAAGGGGACAGTGCAATCTAGGTAAAGCACTTTGCCCTTGTGTTTGCCTTTTACTGTGTCAGGCCCTTAACGCTGAAGTTATTTGCCATTGATTGCTGCTCAATTGTAAACCAAGGGAAGGACAGATTTTCTTGTTTTGAAATCAACGCATTAATGTTAAAAGGATTTTTTTTTTTTTTAGAACATAAGAACATAAGAAAGTTTACAAACGAGAGGAGGCCATTCGGCCCATCTTGCTCATTTGGTTGTTAGTAGCTTATTGATCCCAGAATCTCATCAAGAAGCTTTTTGAAGGATCCCAGGGTGTTAGCTTCAACAACATTACTGGGGAGTTGATTCCAGACCCTCGCGATTCTCTGTGTAAAAAAGTGCCTCCTATTTTCTGTTCTGAATGCCCCTTTGTCTAATCTCCATTTGTGACCCCTGGTCCTTGTTTCTTTTTTCAGGTCGAAAAAGTCCCTTGGGTCAACATTGTCAATACCTTCTAGAATTTTGAATGCTTGAATTAGGTCGCCCGGTAGTCTTCTTTGTTCAAGACTGAACAGATTCAATTCTTTTAGCCTGTCTGCATATGACATGCCTTTTAAGCCCGGAATAATTCTGGTCGCTCTTCTTTGCATTCTTTCTAGAGCAGCCATATCTTTTTTATTGCGAGGTGACCAGAACTGAACACAGTATTCAAGATGAGGTCTTACTAGTGCATTGTACAGTTTTAACATTACTTCCCTTGATTTAAATTCAACACTTTTCACAATGTATCCGAGCATCTTGTTAGCCTTTTTTTTTGCTTCCCCACATTGTCTAGCTGAAGACATTTCTTAGTCAACAAAAACTCCTAGGTCTTTTTCATAGATTCCTTCTCCAATTTCAGTATCTCCCATATGATATTTATAATGTACATTTTTATTTCCTGCGTGCAGTATCTTACACTTTTCTCTATTAAATGTCATTTGCCATGTGTCTGCCCAGTTCTGAATCTTGTCTAGATCATTTTGAATGACCTTTGCTGCTGCAACAGTGTTTGCCACTCCTTCTACTTTTGTGTCGTCTGCAAATTTAACAAGTTTGCTTACTATACCAGAATCTAAATCATTAATGTAGATTAGGAATAGCAGAGGACCTAAAACTGACTTTAGCAAAGTACGGCAAATGTACAATTGTAAGTGTTTGATAAACAGAAATATTTTCATCTGTCTTCCTTTCTTATAAACCCAGCAATTTAATCGTGTAAATGACTGTTACACCAAAAATAGGCCAAAGTCATTTTCAGTAAGCTTCTTTCTCCTGTAAAAGTATGGTAAAACTTTTTAAACTCTTCAAGAATGTACTGTCTTTGTTCTTCTATCAGTGTTCTTTAATGTCCAAAATTCAATTTTGCTTTGAGATATGAGTTGGCGTTTCACAAGACAAAATAACTTCCTAGGAAAAAAGAAAATGTCATTTTTTTTGGTCAAGTTTATTGTCACCTTGTGTTCTGTTCCATTATAAAGGATTACAATTGCAAAGGCATTGTATAAAGTGTAATGACAGAAGCATTTCAAATGTGTGCTAACTTACGACCATTTTACAACCAAAAGGTGACTGTACATTTTTCTTGGGTTCCAAATCTAGGTCAGTTGCCCATCATGCAGTGTACATCATTTTTATATTTGGAGGTTGTAGTATATGCAAATAAATAAGAAAAACTTATTTTGAAGTAAATGTCATACACATAGCATAAATAAAAAGAAAACAACCAACAAATGTAATTTAAATCCATAACTACTGAAACATTCAATCAAAAGTAAAAGGTAAAACTTGTCGGAAACTAAGTCAAGTAGAGGCATGTTTTGGCTCAATAAGTTTGACCTTATGTTTTCTTTTAAATGATTATAGTGTTCTTAAAGGGTAAAGGACACAGGCAGGCTGCAAACTCTTCTTAGAATAGCAACATGCAGCAGAGTAAAAGCGGTCATGGATTAGCGGAGTGAATGAGAAACAAGTAGCAAAACATGACATAAGTATAGTAAACTGCAAAATGACTGTGCAGATTTACTGTGGTTTACTTTTATAAGAGGCAGGGAGCTTTCTTTCAGAAAACAGCCTTTTTGAACAGTAAGTGAACCCCTGAAGGAGTTTGAGAAGAGGCCTCCAGGAACACGACAGCGTGCTCTGCACTGCACAAATGTCACACTTCCACCACCAGAAATATCCCCACCCTCAGTGTACAATGTGAGCAGTTACTCTGCACACATGAGCAAGACTTTCCTTTATGCAAAGTGATTCAGCTCGCTCAGACTGGGGGAGGGGGTTGTCTGTTGTGTGATTTTAGCACAGATCGAAGCTGTGGGTGAGGCTCTCAGTATTAGACCCAAAAAAGTCATTTTAAACAAAATGTCAACTATGTTTAATGGTTTCTTAAAAAATGATACTTTCTGGCCCTTTTCAAACTAGCACATTCTTATATCCTTTATTAGGATCATGGTCTACTACATTCAAAACCATGGTTGTCTGCTGAACTACATTGTTTACTCCAATCTATAAAGGAGGTGATTCAAGATTGGTTTCTAATTATAGGCCAGTTTTAACAATTGTCTTAAAGGTTGTGGAGAGGATCGTGTGCAGCTTTTGTGAAAATTGCCTTTCCTTTAACCAGATTTTAACAAAATTGCAGTTTGTCTTTGGAACTAATTCAGGAACAGGGGATGCATCTTTAACATTTCTTGGTCTATGCTACAAAAACCGGTTACAGTACAGCTGCTGTATTTTTTTTTTACCTCTCCAGAACCTTTGACTCAGTTCCACATAACATCTTTTTATTAAAACTTTCTAAATACGGGTTTGGTGAAGGTATTTTTGGCTGGTTTTCTTCTTACCTCATGGGGCGTTGCTGTCCAGGGACAACTTTCTTCTAAGTTAGCAGTCATATCTGGTGTTCCTCAAGGGTCTGTTTTGTTGTTTAATTTGTGTGTTAATGATTTGGCAACTATACATTTGTCAGAATGTACCAGTATTATTATGTTTGCGATGACACTACGTTATATAAAACAATTAGAAATCCAGAAACAGACTCATTAGCTTTTCAACATGATATCAGTTTTGTCTATGATTGATTTGGAATTAATTATGTGAAACCGAACATTTCCAAAACTAAATGTATGATTATCTCATCCAGGAAACCAAGGGGGTCCCAATTCAGAAAGTCACTCATTATAAGCTCCTGGAGGTTCGCGTATCTGATAACATGCTTTGGACACACCATTCCGATTATGTTTGCAGCAAAGCAAGAAGAATTTGGCGGTTTATTTTTCACTCCTTTAGAGAGGCCCCTCCAAATGTTGTTTTAACGCTATATAAAAATCACTACACAAAATTTCCAGCAAGCTGAGCACTGTTTAAGCGAGGCATTTCTAAATGACATGCTTGCCTTTTTTTTGTCCCATGAACCTCTGACTTGCTCTAAAGCAGCACAGCGCGTTTTTGACCCAGGTGGTGTTCCATAGAGATCACTAGGCATGCACGTACATAATCTGGTTTGTTTACCTTTTGTTGTCTAAATCTTTTAAATAGAAGTTTAAGAGATGCTGTGTTGATCCTGTGTTTTTGTTTGTTTGTTAGTTTATTTTATTATATATTTATCTCACACAGAACTCCTTTTCATTTGCCATTTTTGAAACTGTCGCACAACTGTCGTCTGTCCAGAGAACATTGTTCCAGAAGTCTTGTGGATCATCTATGTGCTCTTTGGCAAACTTCAGATGGGCAGCAATGAACTTTTTAGAGATCAGTGGTTTCCTCCTGGCTATCCTTCCATGAACACAATTCTTGTTCAGTCTTTTCCTGATAATTGAGTCATGAACACTCACATCAGCCAAGGCGAGAGTGGCCTGCAGATCCTTGGATGTTATTCTGTGGTTCTTTGTGACTTCCTTGATGATTTTCCAGTTTGTTCTTGGAGTGATTTTGGTAGGACGACCACGTGTGGGTAGAGTGACTGTGGACTTGAACTTTGTCTGACAGTGGATTGGTGGAGCCCCAAATCCTTAGAAATGGTTTTGTAACCTTTTGTAGACTGATGAACATTTTTTTCTGAGGTCCTCAGAGATTTCTTTTGATCGTGGCATGACGTGTTTCCACACACCTGTATTGTGAAGACCAAACTAACAAAGTTTCTGATCTTTATATAAGGTGGGGCCTCCCAAACTCACCCCTGAAGATCTACCTAATTATTTAAACACCTGATTCTAATTATCACCTTAATTGAGCTGATAAAACCAGGGGTTCAATTACTTTTTAAGATACCCTGATTCTTAAATACTCATTGTTTGTGTAATTCATACATCATTTTGTTTCAAAAAACATTGAATTGTTTAATATAAACCCTAGTGGATATTTAAGAAAAGACTGGCTTTGATTCAAGAAGGCTATCATGGTAAAACTATGGAATTTCCATAATTATCATTGGGGTTCACAAACTTTTTTCTCAGCACTGTATATATCAATTACCACACTTTTTGAGCATTACTCTAAACAACCATTATTGCACTTTCTTACTGCGCATATCAACAACCATTACCGCACTTTCTCCAAGACGGTGTTTCAGCATCCGTACTTTACCCGGCTTTACGATCACACCTCTTTCTCCCTGTCTCACAGTTCTTGTTGGACAGTATCCCGCATTTGTGCTCAGAGATCCCATGTGGCCTTTGCCAGATAACAACCCTGGAATCTGTAATTATCAGGTGCTTCTGCCCGGAACCTGTGGCAACACATTCCGAAAAGGACTATCAATCGTTTTAACTGTTTTTTGTTTTGTTTTTCTGTGAGGTAGAGAGCTCTTCACCCATTGGCACTCGGACAGTCAGGTCCAGCAACCCGTGGGCCCAAATCGAACTTGGCACTGACTAGATGAACTAAAAAGGTCTCTCTCGTATTCCAGGGTTTCATTAAGTTCACTTGATAAATGTGGCTTTCTTTTCTCTTGTCAGGATGAAGTAGTTCATAATTCACGTTGCCCACCCTGCACTTGACTTCAAACTGCCCCTGCCATTTTACCAATAATTTGCTTGCAGTTGTCAGAAGCAACAACATCACCCTGTAGCCGGGTTGGTAAACCCTCTGCCATGCATGTCTGTTGTAATGGCGCTCTTGCTTTTGCTGACCTGCCTTAAGATTTTCCAGGGCAAAACCCCCGACCTAATTGAGCCTATCATGGAGCCTGATCACATACTGGACCACATTCCCTGCAGAATGGGTCTGTTTTCCAGTCCTGTTTAACAAGGTCCAGAATGTTACGGAGCGCCCTCACATACAACAACTCAAAGGGGGAAAACTCTGTGGAAGACTGTAGTACTACTCTGATGGAAAGCAGTAGATATGAGATTAATTATTAAATCACTCTGTTATACTGTTATACAGCCATCAGCTTACACCTGTTATATCCTGAACATTGGGCTGCTGAACCACCTGGTCTTGCCCCAGCTCTGATATGGGAGGTTTCTGTGTATGTCCTGTGGCCCCCTGCTCCCTGTGTGGTTTACCTCCCTCTGTATCCTGTCTCGTACACCCTGCAGGTTGTGTTCTTTGAACCCTGACTATCCCCCTTTTTCCTTCCTCCCTTGTCTGCGCTTTTGATTTGAGGGACTTACCTGTCAGCTCAGAGAGTTCAGAATTGAAGGGGAACATTTTTCCCAACGAAATAGGTCCAGCACTGTCATCCCATGGAGACTGGGCCGAGACTTCAGCGAGGTCTAGACCCACCGAGTCCTGGCCCACAACCACCACCACCGCCTTTGGTAGTCTGAGCCCCGCTGTCACCCTCAGCGACCGGGTAACTCCACGTACTGTGAGGGACACTACAGCAGCAGAGCATGTGAGTGGAGCACAAGCAGAGCAAGGAGTGGAGTGGGACCATTTTGCTAGGACTGTAGAGTGGAGTGGGTGAAGTTATTCTGTCACCGCTGCCTCTCCAACTCCTGCTCCAAAAGATGTTTTGCAAAGAAAAAATATTTGACACTGTACATATAGACATGATCCATAAATGATGCTTCTTTTGCCGTGCTCCAACAATATTGTGCAATCTATGAAATCGCCCTGTATAATTAAAGTTAACAAAATAATCAATAATATACAACTTGCACAGTAAGAGTTTTATTACAACAGCGAAAGCCATTGTGTGCTTGTATATGAACCATGTTAATTGCAAATTTCACAAAGCTTATACAATTAAAAATATCTTTAACCACATGGTATGTGCAAAAAGGTCAGTGTATGTTAGGATCCCAAGCCGAAATACGACCCCATCGGCTTGGGGTTAAATTACTTTTTTAGATAGCTGAAATCATGTCTTGTTCAGCATGGGGTTACCTTGCGAATGATCCCATCGAGGTGCAGAAGATTCACTTTACCCAAAGTGTTTTTATCACTTCATGTAAAAGTGAGATGGAATTATTGTTTTAATAGTCAGTTTTACTAAAAGCATAATAGTACTCACTGGAACCGATCTCTGATATTTGCATCCGGTTTGTCAGTACCAAAGCAGGAACCGGGTACCCGATTTTAAAGGAACCAGTTCGCACAGCTCTACATTTTGGAAGCGATTTGCACTAGCAGTGGAGCGGCGCGCGAGTGGAGCTGGCTGCAGAATTAGAAGCACCGGAGCGGAGCGGACTGGGGAAATGAAAGCCTTGGAGCGAGCGGTTTCAAAGAGGAAGAGAGCGAGGAGCGGCATTTATGAGCACTCCACTCCGCTCACATGCTCTGGACAGTAGTAGGATACACTACTACATCTACATGTATGCATCTAATCTCCCTCACATGCCAGTACGTTATGAGGTTCGGGGGAATCGTATTATCAGACCCAGTGTCAATAAGACCTTCCACTGACTTATCGAACAAGATGGTTATGAAATACAGGCCTTGACTTTGGTCTCCTCCAGCATGAAACCTGCCTGAGACATAAATGGCACCAGAATGCCAGCCCACTTTTCTTTTGGCCAGTTCTCTCATTCTGCTGTTCATTAAAAAATCCAGAGATAACTTTCCAAGTCGTCAACTGCTGTTAGCTTCTGCAGATACTGCGTTTCCCGAACTCTAGACATCAGTGGGTTGGGGGTTAACTCCCATCTCTTTGAACCTGTTCCTGCAGTTGGTTCAGATGCTCAACCAGCAGGTGATTTGTTTCCTGCTACGTTTGCATCGCTTGCTGCTGACTTCCAACAGACCTTGACCCACTGGGTTGTCTATGATAGCTGCCCCTGTCTCCTGCTCCTACAATGGGTCCTTTATTGCTGTATTTATTTTGAGTTCCTGTAGCAAAGTGGCTGGTGGCGGGGAATAGGTGTAGCAGTGATGCGATGCAGGAGTGACAGGCAGACAACGATATCCAGTGGAAAGTGCTTTTATTTGTAATCCAGGTCTGGTGACCGTTAAATAATAAATCCCTGGCTATACACAACAATGTGTAAAGCGCGGGGATAACAACAACTGGGCACAGTCCCGAACAAAAAACAAACACACGGTCACCAGTCCTGGGTGAGGCAGTCGTGCTGGTGCTGAGTGAAAACAACGGTACTTCGTGACGATAGTGCAGTGGTGCTCCGGACAGTGCTGACCCTACTCGACAGCTCCGGAGGTGTGCTTTAACTGTCTACAAGTGAAGAACAGACAATTAACAGGACAAAGACAATAACACACAACACAAATTATTTTCTACACACTGAGAGCTCCTCTCTCAATCCTTCTCTCTCTCCGATCGTTTTACCCAAACGAAGGAAAAGATCAGCGTTACCCTGGCCCCTATATGTAATCCCACATGATATCTAGGTAAACGGTTGCAGCTGCCTTATTACTTGCAGCTGCCTCTCATTTACCTTTCAAATCAATAAGGTCTTACAACAGAGTCTCGCTTCTTTCCAGGCTGACCCACTTCCCTGACCCGGAAACGAACTGTCAGGCCAGCCCTTCCAGATACTTCTCCTCTCGTTCTTTAACGCCCTCACAGGTCGGGAGGAAGATTCATCACCAGAACTCATATTTCCGTCACAGTTCCCCATCAACTGCTAGGGGGCGCTGTCTCACATTAACAAGATCTTTCATCATCAAAAAGCAGTCACGACATGTTGTAATATTTTGTAGGGCATCCTGAGTGGCAAGATTAAGGGAATGGGCGTTACAATGAACAAATCCTGCTCTTGGTTCTTGTTCTTTCACTCTGGCTTAGAGCCCATGAATTTACCAGACATATTACTAACTAAATCGGAACACTGCCCCCGGCAATCTGGAAAAGGCAGGTCAAACCTGAGAAGCTTGTCTTCCACAATTTTGAAAAGAGAAGCAGCATCAATTGTCTCAATTTGGTAAAAGCCCATAAACTCTTTGTGAGTTTCCCAGTCTTCATGGGAAAAGAACCTCAATGAAAAACGTTCTTGTTCTTTTCTAGACAAATCTGCAGTCTCGTCCTTCACAATGGCATACTGCCTTGAGCTCTTTACCTTATGCACAGTTGTTCGTAGCACTGGCATTGTCATCATTTCAATGATCACGTTAACAACATCATGTGATAACCACTTGTACGACTAAGCCATTATCATAAACCATCTGAATCTGTACCGTGTAGATGCAGCAGCTGTATCAATTTCAAATCTTTGTCATTGTGTTCATGCAGCGCTAGTCCTTGCTCAGCCAGGTAATGAATGCTAGTAAATATTTTGTGCAGGGCACCCCACACTACTTGCATTTCTTTCTTGTGACTAGCAGACATTAATGCAAAAACTTTTACCCGAGACTGCTTCATTACATTCCTTGTGACAGGATGGTTTTTCGTGTGATGTGAAACCACGCAATGCATGTCTCCAGTCTTGAAATCCCGATAAAATAGAAGTTGGCTTTTGTAGAAAAGGTTAAGTTAAGGTTAACTACTTTTCTGATCAGTTTTTGCACATCGAACAAAATGCTTTGTCTGATTCCTTATTAGACCTAAACCCAGTGGTTAAATTGGGATTTTAAAATAGGTTGAACGGTCGTGGCCCATGTAAGGTTGCATGACGGGGGGGGGGGGGGGGGGGGGGGGGGGGGGGGCTTCCTCACTAGTGAGTTAATTATCCTGCACATTCTAACTTAGTCGCCTTGTGTTCTGGGTTGGAGTAGCAGTGTGGTACAACAGAGGACATACGCACCTATAACCATCAAAATTATAACTGAATAAACTTTGGCAGATCATTTTACTATATATTTTGCATGTAGCATAAAACAGTTTCTGTAACTGTATACTAATGGGTGCTCTGTGATTGATAGTTTGTATTTTCTATCAGAAGACCAGGAACAGAATTTTACTTCCAATCACTAGACCAGGAACGGAATCGTACTTTCGATCAGAAGATCAGGAACGAAATCCTGAAGAGGCAGAACGCTGTTCCGGACCATTACGCTCTAATTTAACCCCTGCTCAAACCACGTAAACTTTGATAGCCGAGACTGCTGAAAAATTTCTGCTGTACACTCAAAACTGCGTCTTTCAAGTTTAACTGATCAACCTCAATTTGCAACACGGGTATCATTTGAATTAGCCTTTTTTTCTGCATCATTACGTGTCTTTTTATTAAATATGTATACATTTTTAAATGCCTATATAGATAATCAAATGAATGAATGCAGTGAGAGCAGATTTACTTTCTATTAAAATGTAATAACAGAAGTGAAATAGGTGGTGCCTGCCCCTTTCAGTGTAGGTATGCTCTTGTTAATGATGGAAATCTTATATTTTGGTGCGACTCTTGCAAGTATTTTATTGCTGTAAATTTCTATATTGCATAAAGTCGTTCTTGAAGCAGCATCGTTGTTACTTCATTTCTATCTGCAGATTTTTTCATCTGGTTTGCTTACAGAGTGTTTATTAACTAGAAGAGGCAGGTTCAGTCTTTAATATATTTTCTTTTAATCTTACAGGAGTTGCGTGACAACTGTAAATAATAATGTTGTAAACTCTTGTAGTTGATACAAATGTAAATGTGTACTACTAAATACATTTTAATCAAATTCGTTTCTATGTAAATACATTGTAACTAGCATATAATTACATTAACAATGACAATTTCTTATATAAAATGAATAAATACTGGGGCACACATTTAGAAAATATGCACACATGAATATACTGTACTTTTCTATTGTAAACATTGTAAAGATTGTCTGATAAATCAAGTTTACCATTGCCTTTCCAGGTTTTCACTATGATTTTACTTGTCTGTACTGTAAATAAGGTTGGTTATAAAGTGGATACTGCTATTTATAAACCATGTATAATAAGCCCTCCAATCACAGTTAAGTAGTTGTAAAAAATACCAGTGCATCATCCTAAAGTATTTAGCTGGAAGAGAACTAAACCTATTTAGCCTAGAACAAAGAAGAATTAGGAGGGAAATGATTGAAGTCTTTAAAATCTTTAAAGGAGTTGTAATACTTTACGAGTAGTACAAAAACCAGAACCAGAGGGCACAGTTGGAAATTAAGTGGAGACAGAGGGATGGGGAGACTTCTTCACACAGGAAGTGGAGAGAGTACGGATGGAGTTACCTAGTCATCTCGGCAGAGTTTCTTGGATCTTTTAAGATCGAACCTGACAAAGTTTTGAGATCAATCAGCTACTACAACAAGAACTAAGCAAGCTTAGATGGGCCTATGGCCTCCTCTCATTCATACATGTTCTAATGTTCTAATGTCCTTATGCTTGTATGTTTTCTGAGGCTACTACACACCAGAATGTGACAAGGGGTTCTCCAGATAAATGAAAAATGTAAGCATAACATGCAGATAAGAGGCACAGATAGACAGAAAGATTCAATGCACCAACATTCATATATTGCTGAAACAAAGATAACTAGAGATCAAATCAATTATTTTCTGTGCCGGATATGTTTGTACAAAATGCATGCTTACATTTCAACAGTCCAGTCATGATTGCAAGGAAATAACCCTAAAATGTTACCACAGTGCTATTGTTTCTTGAACACAGAAATGGTAGCACATGCACAGATTAGGTTTATTTGAGAGACACAAAAAAGAAAGTTGAAAACTTTGGGGGTCTTTTTTAATGCTCTAAGCAGTGGTGTAGCAAAGTACCACCACTCTTTAACTCTGTCCAGCTGGGGTTTTCCTCAAGAGGTGATTCATTTCCATTAGTGCATGGAATAAATATACAGTGAACATCATGTTTACACATTTTAGTGTGGTGGGTTTGAGATATGCCCTTTTTAGATCAATACAATAAATCAATTTGTTTCATTGTACATGTAGGCATTGTCTTATTTTATTCCCACGTGTTCTGGTCTATTTAGTTGGTTTCTCCAGTCTATTTCATTTGCACGTCACCTTTTAGACTTCTGCCTTGTCCTAGTTGTTATCATGGTCTCAGAAAAGCTGTTAGGGTATAGCTTATAAAGATAATTTGGAAAGCATATCCAGAGCATTATGTGTATTTGTTTCAATTTAAATAATTTAATGAAGAGCATCTGATGTACTTTAGTATCATCCCCTTTACCCAATAAGGCTAAAATGACAGTGACAAACTTTGAGGTTCCTGGGGAATATGCTGCTGGACGAATTAACATTAGTACGCTAGATACTGGGTCACATTGAGATTGCTTTCTACTAGGTGGGAAGTGGAACCACGCATTCCATTACGCAGAGAAGTTATCCACTGAGAAATTTACACAGCATGGTAGCCTCAAAATGTTACTTCTTTGACTCACTTTAACAAAGTTGAAACAACAAGGGGAAGAAAACAAATGTTCTACACATTTGCACAATATTTAAGGAATTCCTAAAATAAAATGATTGTGGTTGGATAGTCTTGCAAATAATTAAATTTTTCCTGTTCTCTAAAGAAATGAGCTAGAGGTTTTATTTTATTTATTTATTTATTTTAATAGGAATTCAAACATTCTGAACCAAAGGAGTTTAACAATTAATACAATTAAAAAGTTTGTCTAACTTCTGAAGAGAGTAATGGGGAATTCCTGACCCATCTGGCAATAAAGAGAAGTTTGGGGAAGTCATTAGCACAAAAAAGACCAAAAATGGATCTGTTTATTGTCTGTAGATGCAGCTGCTTCAGAGTTGTTCATGGCCCAAGGGATTCCATTTTTTTCACAAATGGGTTGTATTGCAGTCATATAGGATGTATGTTTTCAGCATTCAAGCCTTTGCAAAAAGGATGGAGAGTCTGAAATGCTGTTGGCTGCTTCCAGCACGATTTACAATATCAGTTATAGTTTCACTGTAGCAATCATTGGGACATAAAATTTGACGACACCTATATTTGTTTTTGATACCAGCACTCACCTGGTGTCTGTTGGTTTGCAGGTAATATGAATAACCACTTTCATGCACTGACGATTTATTATATACATTTTTTTATAACTCTATTTTAATGGACTCCAAGTTTTCTATTATTATTATTATTATTATTATTATTATTATTATTATTATTATTATTATTATTATTATTATTATTATTATTATATACATAGGGAACTGTAATCTCCATGTAAACAGCACAGTTTAACAGACTTATTTAATCTGTAGAATCATTATTATAACTCTCTATAATGACATTTTACATCACCACTGTAATTGAAAAATTTAAAACAAATTATTTTATTGCTTCACACTTTAAAACATTGCCACAGAAATTGCTATAGCACCTAAGTAACCAGCAATAACTTTCAGAACTGTTGTGGTACTATAGTACTTTTTATACAGGATAATGTATTCCTTTTTATTATTATTATTATTATTTATTATTATTATTATTATTATTATTATTATTATTATTATTATTATTATTTAATTTATTTATTTATTTATTTCTTAGCAGACACCCTTATCCAGGGAGGCTTAAAGTTGTTACAAAATATCACAATACTAAGTATCACATTACAAAAAATCACATTAATTTATGGTGACTTTTAAATAAACTGACCATTAGGGAAGTAATTCCGGTCCTAGTTATCGTATAGAATTGTATTTTATTTTTGCTGTATGCTGAACAAAAGTTTCAGGAAGGCCTGTTTGATGTATTTTTATTTTTTTATTTTTTTTTTTTTTATGCAGTCGTGCACTCAGCATAGATGGTGTCATAGATCTGTGCTAATCGGGATGCACAGAGGATTCCGTATATGCAGTAAACATTAAGATGGTACTATATATTTAGTAAACAGAAGGATGATTTGAATAGGGTAAAATTGCAAAAATAGATTTAAAAAGCTACCTTAATATAACTATGAAAAAAATCCAATAACCTTACCTTACGACTACTACAAAATATAACCAGGGGAAGTTAACTTTGACAAACAGCAGCACACAAGATAGGATACATTTCAGAATAATACAAACAGCTGCAAGAACAACATGATTATAACATGTTTGTACTATTTCTCATTGAAAGCATAAGCAATAATTAATCTTTTTGATTTTACATTGTAGAACAGGTTTTGTCATTCCATGCTTAGTAAAGGACAAAAACTGTGATTTTGATGCACAGCAATTTGATCCATAATCATGACATATATTGAGATCAAAGTTCATACTGTAGTTGCTAGGCAAATTAAGCAATCATAAAACCAAACACTGCCTCGATTCTCAAAGTTGTTTACTCCAAAATATCTAAAGGACATTGTTTTTATGCAAACTAACCATTTACATTTCTAAACTTAATAAGGGACAACCAAATATTGTTTACAAGCCCATAAGTTAAACTGAGCTGCTTATTGTTGGTTTAGTAGCTTTATTGGATAGATTTCCAGGTACACATCTTAGTTTCACCTTTCATTGCAGTAAAAGACTGCAAACAATGACTCAATAGAATATGCATAACTTTAAAAAAGCAACCTTTAAGTTTTCATTAACCAAAGCAAAAGTGGGTAGGTGCTTGCCTATGTTTGGCAGTGGGTGGGGACATGGATGAGGCAGGTTGGACTAATGAAGAAAGACCCGAGAGGTGAGAGGTGGGAAAAAGGCATTCAGACAGTAGACTTCACTGTGACTGAGGGAAATACCAGTAAAAATCATACACAGCCGCAACAATTTTTTTTTCAAAACTGCTCCAGTTGAGGGGGTGGCTAGGAAAAAAGAGTCTCACCAAGCCCCCCCCCCCCACCACCACCACCACCACCACCACCCACCACCACCTCACTCACTCAGACTCACACAGTCACAAGGGCAGTTTTCTAAAAAAAAAATGTAAAAAAAAAAAAGCACACAGATGCAATTTTCAAAGTCACTGTTATTTTCTCTACAACTTTCAATAATGTTTCTTAGGATGTTACAATGTTTAAACTGCGTCAGACTGCATAATTGTGAGAGTGTTTTATTTTTATTAAAAAATAATTTTCACCGTGAGACATCTTTAAAAATAAACTATTCAGTTTTAGCAGTGACCCTGAATTTCTTTTAAAGATATCCCACTGTGGAAATTACTTTTCTTTTAAATAAAACATCTACACTGAACAAAAATATAAACACAACATGTAAAGTGTTGGTCCCATGTTTCATGAGCTGAAATAAAAGATCCCAGAAATTTTTCATACGCACAAAAAGCTTATTTTTCTCAAATTTTGTGCACAAATTTGTTTAAATCCCTGTTAGTGAGCATTTCTCCTTTGCCAAGATAATTCATCCACCTGATGGGTGTGGCATATCAAGAAGCTGATTAAACAGCATAATCATTACACAGGTGCACCTTGTGAAGGGGACAATAAAAGGCCACTCTAAAATGTGCAGTTTTATCACTCAACACAATGCCACAGATGTCTCAAGTTTTGAGGGATTGTGCAATTGGCATGCTGACTGCAGGAATGTCCACCAGAGCTGTTGCCAGAGAATTGAATGTTCATTTCTCTACCATAAGCTTCCTCCAACGTCATTTTAGAGAATTTGGCAGTACATCCAACCGGCCTCACAGCCGCAGACCACGTGTAACCACACCAGCCCAGGACCTCCACATCTGGCTTCTTCACCTGCGGGATCGTCTGAGACCAGCCACCCAGACAGCGGATGAAACTGTAGGTCAACAACCGAAGAATTTCTGCACAAACTCAGAAACCTTCTCAGGGAAGCTCATCTGTGTGCTCATTGTCCTCACCAGGGTCTTGACCTGACTGCAGTTCGGCGTCGTAACTGACTTCAGTAGGCAAATGCTCACCTTCGATGGCCACCAGCACGTTGGAGAAGTGTGCTCTTCACGGATGAATCCCGGTTTCAACTGTACCGGGCAGATGGCAGACAGTGTGTATGGCGTCGTGTGGGCGAGTGGTTTGCTGATGTCAACATTGTGAACAGAGTGCCCCATGGTGGTGGTGGGGTTATGGTATGGGCAGGCATAAGCTACGGACAACAAACACAATTGCACTTTATCGATGGCAATTTGAATGCACAGAGATACCGTGACGAGATCCTGAGGCCCATCACCTCATGTTTCAGCATGATAATGCATGGCCCCATGCCGCAAGGATCTGTACTCAATTCCTGGAAGCTGAAAATGTCCCAGTTCTTCCATGGCTGGCATACTCACCAGACATGTCACCCATTGAGCATGTTTGGGATGCTCTCGATCGATGTGTACAACAGCGTATTCCAGTTCCCGCCAATATCCAGCAACTTCGCACAGTCATTGATGAGGAGTGGGACAACATTCCACAGGCCACAATCAACAGCCTGATCAACTCTATGCGAAGGAGATGTGTCGCGCTGCATGAGGCAAATGGTGGTCACACCAAATACTGACTGGTTTTCTGATCCACGCCCCTACGTTTTTTTTTTGTTTTTTTTTTAAGGTATCTATGACCAACAGATGCATATCTGTATTCCCAGTCATGTGAAATCCATAGATTAGGGCCTAATGAATTTATTTCAGTTGACTGATTTTCTTATATGAACTGTAACTCAGTAAAATCTTTGAAATTTTTGCATGTTGCATTTATATTTTTGTTCAGTATAATAATGGTGCTGTCTCACAAAATGTTTTCATCTCATGAATTGTGTTGAAGACGGTAGAAAACATGGACAGATTTACAGTTGTGTTTAGGGTTGTGAAAAGCAAATTAATGTTTGTGAATTCCTTTGTGATACTAAATGAAGCCTCACTGCAGTCAAATATGCAGAGCAGCAGTCTGCTTAATATTGTATCTGCCACCTACTTCTATATCAATGCAAATATTGATTTGATTTTATAAGAACTGTAGACTGTCAAAATATACAGTTAGTGAATTCCGTTCCCTGCCTGACTTTAATATGCATGTAGTCCAGGTACAGCTCCAGTAACTACAGGACTCTCTTAATGATTCTTGTATTGCAATATGTAAAGATATTTTGTTTTATTATGGTATAAAGTTTACCACTTTATTTTCATGTGGTTATACTATGCAATCCCCATACTTTATCCTGGTTTGCCATGCTTATTAATATGTTTTAAAATACCTCACTGTTCTACAATGCTTACCTATGCTTTACCATGCTTTTATTGTGCTTTATTACACTTTGATATGCTTTTACTATAGGAAACTAAGAGATAGTCTGCTTTACATAAAAATGGCTTGAGTGCACACTAATGTAATCTGAAGATTACGTTCAGTTTCCTTTTGACAATATGCAGAGGTTCTGGGGATAACCAGTGTTTTCATTGTGAGCAACCCCAATGGATTTGGGTTTCAGCGTGAAGGAGCCTGCTTGTGTAAAATAAAACATTTAAGTAGACGTGAGACGTAAGAAGGTGATGTCACACAGTAAGTTTGTGGTTGGGCTAGGATTTAAATGAAACTCTCCTTTCTCTCAGTCCTCAGCTCATTAGACCAATGATCCTACAGTATGTACCCCAGAGGTGACAAATGGAGCCAATGGTGAACAGGACAATGATATTGATTGAAATTCGTTGTGTTAGTACTTCAGTAGATTCCTACCATTAGACAGCAGTATTCCAAGAAAAGTCCACTTTTTACAAAGCAATAAGCTGCCTTTTTTCATTCTTATTATTTTTCATTCACAGTGTGAGTAAGTGTTCCTGTTTGCACTTCTGTTTGGAAAGAAACCCCAGTCTGGAAAACAATAGCTACACTTTATTTTCAATAATTACCAAACATGTCTTGAAAGTCATAGACTGCAACTGCCACCAAAGTAAAATGTGTATGTTATTCAAATATTTAAATACATGTGTTGAATCTGAACAAAAATGCAGGTTCAAACTGATTCTGAACTTGCTTACCTGGTAAGGACACATCCAAATGGTGTGAGTCATACTGTTATGAGAGTGCAGGTTTGTGTGTGTATTCCACAGGGACCGTAGCATAGGCTTTGGCACGCCTCTGGGTTAATTAGAAAACAACCATTGTTTCCTCACCCCGCTACAGCAGACCTGACTGGCTTGTCTTCCAGAATCCAACAGCTCGCTGACACTTGTTCTCAAACTCCTGGGGGTAAAGCTGTGATTGACAGAGACTTCAGGTATTCAGGGGCCTCTACCATCCCTGGATTTCAATCCAATTAAGCTGTATGGGATCAAAATTTAATGATGTGTTAATCATCACAATCATTTACTCTGTTTACCAATTGCTTGAAATAATGATTGAACGGATTAACATGGCCTTTATACACCTTAGAGCACCTTGTGGAGTCAATGCTGCATCATGTCAAGGCTGCGATCAGGGCAAAGGGTAGAACCCCATGTCAGGTACAGGTTCTAATTAAGTAACTAGGCAGTGTATTTTCAGAATAAAGGGGGGGACCAACTAGTTTCATTTTCTCAATTTAACCCCCAGTGAACAACCATACAATGCAGCACAACTGTACATTTCTTCTTGAGAGAAACCCCTGGTTGAATAACACGGCAGCTGTGGCTCTAAATTGGCATGCCTGAACATTTTGAAAACATTTATGAGAAAAAGGTGTAATGTGAGAAAATATGTTAACTTTTATACTGGTCTTTGGTAATGTCAATAGTGGGAAAAGATTTGTTTTGGGAAAAAAATATGACTGGTACTTTTCACCACTGTGACTCTGTCACTTCTCATGGGACCATTAATACCATCTTTTACTGTAAAAAGGTTCATCATCTCTTCCTCTGTTGTCGATGGCAGCAACTCTTGCTCCTCTGCAGGTGCTTCTTTCTTCGCCATGGCGATTCTTGCTCAGTTGTGGGCAGCTCCGGCTCAGTCACAGGAGACTCTGGTTCTGGAATGGGCAGCTCTGGTTCCAGCGTGAGCAACAGCCACTCCTGCCTCAGTTGCTGGTTGCTCTCCTGCTGCCTGCAGTTAGCCTCCTCCTGCTCTGCAGTGGATTTTTTCAATGCCTGAATCATTTATTGCAGCTCTTCCATATCCATACTGCAATTCCAATTCTGCTCTTGTACCACTGCCACCATATGTGACCATATTAGTGCAAAAAGGGTTCATTTTAATTA
This sequence comes from Polyodon spathula, assembly GCF_017654505.1. Lineage (NCBI taxonomy): Eukaryota > Metazoa > Chordata > Actinopteri > Acipenseriformes > Polyodontidae > Polyodon > Polyodon spathula. Next base: position 40,873,236 of record NC_054539.1, on the reverse strand, counting down.
CTAGACCCAACACACTTTGGATTTTTCAGCGTGTATTTGTGCACTTTTATTTACAAAATAACAAATATACAAACAAAACAAAAGAAAAACCTAACACCCAGATGGAATGCTAAACTAATTTTTTTTTTTCAGATTAATCCTAAACTAACACTACTGGACGGCTAAGCTGTTTTCCAGTCACAACAATAGTATTCCCATGGGCTACACATATCTCCTCACCACTGTACTCAGCTGTGGGGTTTCCCCTGCCTTTATGCAAGGCCCCATCAACACAAATTGGAGCCAGGTGCTTCGCCTGACTCCTCCCCCTACTCTGCCACACTATGTATCGGATGGCTACCATTTACAGATTTACAAAACACGTTACACAAAGTTATCAAAATGACTTATACTTAAGACAGTTCAACCCACATCTCAGACCTGTTTAAATACTTGCCTGCTTAATCACAGGCAGGTGTCTCTTGTTAGATTAGTGCAGTTCATTAACGGTTCTAATTCCAACCCCAAGATATTCTGGGAAGTGTAGTCCTGTTTCCAAATTTCAAACATCCACAAGGGTCTGTTTCATAAAAACAATTTGCAATCGCAAGCACCTCGGAAATAAAAAAAAAAAGAGTTTCATAACAGAAACCTGCGACTGCCAGACAGCAGCCACAAGTGACAATTTTCACTGCAGATCCTGTTTTAGTACATAATATGGCACTCATACTACTAGCTCGCTGTAGAACTGTACATTTTATTGAACGGATTTTTCAGGTAAAACATTCTGATGACAATATGATCTTGTCTCTGTATCTTATACCCCCCTCCCAAACACACATATACATATATAGGACTGAAACTGAGGGTTTTTTTTTTTTGGATATATACAAAAGGTTTAAATAATTACAAAACAAAATTATTTATTTATTTACCTACGTGAAACCCAAAGGTATGTGGGTGAAAAGTAATAGTAACAGAGGCAAAGTCACGTTATATAAACAAACACAATTTTATTTATTAAATACAATCATATACCAAAGGTATCAATTTATTCAGTATGATAATAGCATTATTGGGCAGATTGCCTTGCTTTAACCTGGTGACAATGCCGTGCAACAATTATTACATGGATAATAATAATAATAATAATAATAATAATAATAATAATAATAATAATATAAACTAAATAAAATGGACCAAACTCATGTGACAGAAATAGTGACAAGCGCCTCGTTCTCACTTCTATGGCTACTTGTAGTATGCCTTTACCCCTCAGTAATGTTGCTCTAAAAATATTCACTATGAACATCCATTTATTATACAAGTATCAAATGTGTAGTTTCAAAAGAAACATGATATCTGGTACTACACTAGGTTAAAGAGATCTCTGTTTGCAAGCCATACTTTTAATCTGTCTTGCACTTCCTGAGCAATTTCACTTTAATGGTGAAATTAGCTTCAATTACTTTAAAATAACAATAATAAAACTGCTGTGTCTTCAGTATTAATCTGATAAACCTCTTGATTGTTTTCAGTGTCATTCTCTAATAATAAATTCAAAGCCGATTACCATACATGTATATCATAATTATGGTTTCACTTAATTGGGGAAAAGATCAATCCTTAAATCATCTCTTCAGCCATTCTGACTTCTGCTAGTACATTTTAGCAAGAGCCACTTCCAGTTATGACATGTCACAAGACAGGGAAATGTCTGAACATTCCAAATTACTTTCTAGAACTGAGCCACTGGAAATCACCACCGCTCTAGAATTTACTGGACTGGTGCTGTGTTAAAAATACCCCTGAACATTTTAAAAGTGGCCCGGGATTATTTTCAAAGTCATCTTATTTTCTTTAAACAAATACAATAAACTAAACACCATTTATATCACCATTTATAAAAAGTGATGTTTTGGATACTCAAAAACGAAAGCTTTTCACGTGCTGTCAGATGACATACAGCCAAAAAAGCCAAAAAAATTATTTGCATGTGGGTATTCAAATGCTTACCCTTTACTGTAATAGAAAGTCACGGCGACTCATTCTAGGAAAGATACAAACATTACCTGTCGGGATCTCTCCTGCCGTAATTCCGAATCTCAGGTTCAAAAAACAGATCTTTGGTTTAGTCTCTGTACATTTTGAACTAAGAGGTAGTCCCTCAAAATTACACTGAACTACATAGAGGGCCTAAACTGACATGTTGGCTCATGTCCCCTTACAAACTGTTATATACTAGTATTACATAGCATATCACTATTATATACTAAAAACTTGTTTTGAAAATCCTGTGTTTTAATTGAGGGTTTCACAAAACATAAAGGAAGTAACTACCCAAGCTTCCAAAAATTTGAAACAGCTTTGATATGTACCATACATATATGTGTGTAAATAGGTTGTCCTTCAAATTACTGATTTACTTGATATACAAAAGATAGTTCTGTATTTTGTAACTGTGTATTTCAGTCAAGATGGGCAACCTAGCAGATCTTGACGTGTTGAAAGTAGATACTAGGTTGGCAAGTGCTTTCAAAAGGTTGACTGTACATTTACATAACATGAAACAGGACCATTTATCATTGATTACCTCCAGTGACCCCTATTGGCAGTGCTATTTTAGGGGTTTCTATGTGTTTTGTCTAATCCATGCATATCTAATAGGGGTTCTTAAATGACAAATGTCACAATAGCTGGGAGTCAGATATTATGATAGATAATAAAGTTTCTGTTTTTTGAACATACAGAGGCATTAGTGTCTGACAAAACCACACTGTCAGACTGCCAAATACTGCAGAGACATCATTATTTTTACAGTTGCGCTGAATATATCCTGTTAACTGCTACATGTCAGTGGTGACCCAAATTCAGTTTGGCCTGTCCACAGAAGTAGACAAACTTGGTTTTTCCAGGACAGGTCTTTATTCCACTTAAATTGCATCATAAAGTACAAAATTACTTATATCCATTAACCCTGTAGTGAAATGACCCTCAGACTGGAGCTATTACCCTTTGTAAGATTCTAAGAGTTTATATGCCTGAAAGTGAGACAGAATTAAAAACACATCACACAAAGATGCAACGTTAACAGGCTTTATTATTTACTTCTAATATAACAAAATGTGATATTAAGCCATAAGCATACATAAAGGAAATATATGACCTGTTCCAATTTGTGATCCAATTTGTGATCTTCTTCTGTCTTTGTGGTGGAAATGTAAACATGCCCTTTAGGCACACAGAACCACACCCAAATGGTTTTACAAACAGAGGTTTTACAAATGAATAAAAAGACTATTATTCCTATAAATTTTCGATGCCCAGTTGTTGGTATGTATAACCCTATGGAATAAAGAAGGGGGATTTTGACTTCCACAGGTAGTTGTTCTTTTTGTCTTGTGTAATAAAGTAAAAGTCCAATTGTGTCTTCTGGAACAGATGTATACCATGTCATAATGCTTGAATATGGAAAAGATTATTTTTTTATAAAAGAGAAAAATGTATTTCTCTCATTATTTAGATTCACTTTGTATATCATATCCTGGTCATGAGAATAATGTCTAACCTCTGTAAGTACATCTGGTATACTAAATTATAACCATTGATCTGTCTCTTTGCAGCATTGCCTCTGGTGAATGTAAGAAATACATCAGTTAGAAAGAGCAATGACAACAAAAAAGGTTAATGGTTACACTGTGGATGTAAGATGTTAGAGATGTCTTTTTATAAGATTTTCTGTATGGATATTTAGATCATCAAACAATATCTAGAACAGATATTGATTCCACTGAGGACTTCTAATGCAGTTTAAGTCTAAGGTTTGTGCATTTTTCATACACAGTATGCAGGTAAAGTGAACACAAGGTTTTGCCTGTCTGGTGGTAATACCTTCACCTGCATGCATGCATGAACTGAATGACTTTTTGACAGCTACAGATCCACTGCACTGTTCTGACATGTCCTTTTGCTATTATAGCATGTTTCAGTGAAACTGAATGCTATTGAAATACCTATACAGTATTTTGAGCTGCATTGTTACCTTTCATTGTAGCTTAAAGGTGGGGTTGATATTCTAGAGAAAGATATGCCTATGAAAACAGCATAACAAAAGGTTACCTGGTAACAAGACACACCTCTGGAAATTTTAATTCAAACTTCTCTGTAAGCATCAGGTATCACTCTACTGTTTTCTGCAGGGAGATGTTGCCATCTTGTGGTCAGCAGCCCCTTATAAAAGTTGATCATAGTTAAAGCATAGCAAAGTATACGAAAGGGCAGTGAAGGCATTAGGCAAGCATATTTAAAAAAAAAAAAGTGTGGCAAACCATGACAGACTATGCTAAATGCATAGTAACACATGGGAAAAGCATGGGAACACTGCAAAATTACCATGATGACATTTTATAGGTCCACTAAGCATTCACTGTGGAATTCTTTGTCCTGTTTACCCTCCCTTTAATAAAATGTCCCTTTGAATCTTTGACGAATCAAATTAGTCAGTCAATAATTATTTTTCTTTGTTATTAATTAAATAGCAGTGAAACTGTGGTTTAGTTCAGGAAGCACGTGGTAAATAAATAGGCCACACTCAGCTATCAATACAACACATTGTACCAAAAAAGTAAACAATCAATATATACTTGTTGTCATTACATTATACTAATATTTAATTTCCTCCCTGTTTAATATCATATTATGTGTGGTAAATTATTATTTACCACACATAATACCCTCCTCAACAATGACGGGAGAGAAATGAGGCATGGAAGCAGGAGAGTGCATGAGTGAAGCACTGTGTACTGAAGCCTGTGCAAAACTATATGGAAAACTCTACATCACTTCCTATCCCAGAAATAATATAACTGAATGTCCAGCAGGTGGTGCAGATAACACGCTATACGTGTACCTTAAACAGTAAGTACCAGGTTTCTGAAAAATATAGGGTCACACGTCCCCATGTGTTTAAATAACGTACCTGTCATTTTTCTTTTCCTTGTTAGCATCCTGACAACCTTTTACACTTATAACTTTAAAATCTATTTCAAAGCTCTTTTCAAAATGTCCGCTATTGTGCATTGATAGTGTTCACATTGTCAAACAGGTAACACAGCAATAACGATTCTTGATGTGGTATGGAACTCTTTAAAACAGCTAACAAAATAGTTCCACAAATGTTCTACATTAATGGTGAGGCAATACCAACAGTGTCTAAGAAGCCAGCACCTGTGTTGAAAACTGAAAGAAAGTGGGTGGCAAAGAAAGTCGTGGAAGATGCTAAGGCTGCCCTTCGAATCGTGATATTATGGGGCAAGTTCAGCATGGAAGAGGGGGTCTTGGTCTCAGTTCAGCTCCTCCTACATGGCACAAGGCAATCCCATCTCAACGGAGGAAGCTGGTAGTCAACGAGATACAAAAGCAGGAGGAGAGGATGAGGTGTGTAAAGGCCGTTTCCCAGGCCAAGCAGGGAGAATGGATGAGATGGGAAAGTGTGGAACAATGCAATCGGCTGGCAAGACCTATGGACAATGGAACAGAGCAGGATCAGTTTCCACAGATCAACATATGATGTTCTCCCATCACCACAAAACCTAAACCTCTGGGTGGGTGAGGGTCCCTCATGTCCTTTGTGTTCATCACCTGCAACATTAAGGTACATTTTGACAGGATGTAAGGTGGGTCTTAGCCAAGGATGATTTACTTGGTGCCATAACCAGGTGCTACGATGTTTGGCCATAGCATTGGAAGACAAGCGTAACCTGACCAATAAGTTGCCACCAGATCCATCAAAGCATTGCACACAAAAGACAATATTCCTCCATCCAGGAGAGCAACCACAAAGAAAAGGAGTTAAAACCAAGCCTTGCCCAGGACAACTTGAAGCTGCTAGAGACTGGAAAATGCTGCAGATGTTGGTCAATGGCTTATTACTTGAGATTGCCAGCACTAACCTTCAACCAAACATTGTCTTCTGGATCAGCAAGCCTTGTTCATCTGGTAGAGTTAACAGTGTCATGGGAGGATGCTGTGGATGAGGCTTATGAGAGGAAGAAACTTCGGTATGCTCAACTAGCTGCTGAAGCAGAAAAACGAGGAGGGAGAAGACCCCAGACCCCAGAGATGCACCCTACTTAGCTCAATCCAAACTGTTGTCATGCTGATGCTCTGGGGATACCCCACTGTAGTTGATCCCCAGAGCCAGCATCGCAACCATTGTGTGTGCTGATGCACTGGGGAGGTAGCAGGGGGAGATCTGTGCTGACTCTGCTGGCGTATTCACAGTGCTGCAGGAGGAGGGCAGCAGTCGTCCAACAACCGCCTGTGAGTCATGGCAGTGACACCAAGAGGTGGGAAAGTGGGTGTGTGGACTTTCCCTCTCTCTGAATGGCTGGGAGGCGGTTCTTGGGGAGATTGTTAGCCCTATAAGATAATGCTCTACTGTCTCCTCAGGCCTGACCTTTTAGACGCGCTGTGTGTGCGGAATCACTGGTCGAGGACCGAGAAACCAGCTGGGAGAAAGACAGCAACGAACAAGCCAGAAAGTGACAGCGGGGAACTCCTGGGCAGACCCCCAGAGTATTGTTTAGAGCAGGCAGGGAGCCGCTAGAGTAGGTCGGTGATCCGGGTCGTGCGGGTAGTGGCGACCGGGATAACACTGCCGAGTGCAGCACCTTTTATTTGTAGTTTTATTACTGTTTTATTTTTACTTGTTCTTTTCGCCTTCTGTTTTCATTATTATTTTTGAGCACCTGCGAGTGCGCCCGCAGTTAATTCTCTTACTAGATTTGGTATTTCCGTGGTGCTGTCTATTATCGTTGATAGGCAGCCCACGGACAACAGTGTCCTCTGCAGGTGAAAAGTGAAAAGTCCTGAAAATAAAACTGGGCACCTGTGTGGTGTTCCAAGTACACCTGTTCTGTCTCCCGTGTCAGTGAATTACCCACCACCCTTCCACAAGGATATATCATCTTTAAGTTTGTATTACTGATCATTTTCTGTTTGAATATATACTGCCACCAAGTGGTTCAAGATAACTGTTGACAGCGGCGTGTCCTCATTTGGTTAAGGTGGGGCCATCACATTCCTTGTCTGAAAAGTTTCAGTTAAATTCAAGTACAAACTCAAAGAATACTGGGATTGGTTGATTATGACTGCACCTTGTACCCTTGCTATCACCACATCCTAACAGTGGAAAAACAAGCCTGACTGGTTTCACAACCCTAGCAGCTAGGGCATGGCATTCGGGCTGTAGTAGATAATGATTGTCAGACAGTAATCTTTTCCAAAGTGATCTCTTAAAACTTGTTTAATTAAACTAAGCAATATTTGTATAAATTACGTAAAATTAATTTAATAAAATGCTTCTATACAATGGTTGAACTTTTCTGCCATAGTTTTGTTGTCACAATCAAACCAAGTGGCTACAAATATAGACCAAGTTGATTCAGTTTAAATCATTCATATGCCAGTCACAGTCTTACTGGGCTTAATCAACAGTCTTAAATAAATAAATACATAATACTATAATAGAACAACAGAAGACAAAGTTTCCTTCTTACGACTCTTGATTGAATGTTAAGAAAGTTCCTTTCGCAGGTCAGTTCAGCTTCAAAAATAAAAAACACCTCATAAGGTATGTATTTGGAATATGATATTCTTTAACTTTATCATATCTTCAGACCTTTGTGGTCTAATACATGTGACCTAAACTGCCAAACATAACATTTCAAACAGTAACCTTTTATTTATTGCAGTTTGTATCTTTTTAGCTGTGTTAATATTGTACTATAAACTACTACAATGTACTATTACACTATTTCTTCCTTATACTATGCTGTATGTTTTTATTCATAGTCATGTTACTGATTATCAACATTATAAACCAGCTGAACTAAGTTAAATTTACATTACTGTGGATATTGTCTACACTGAGACATGAGGTGAGCCAGGGCACTGGCAGTCCAGCTCTTTTATCAGTTTTGCCTCGTAGAGCCCCAGCATCCATAAGCCTAGGTTTCATAGAGATAAAACAGAATAGCCTGTACTAGGATAATAAAAATAAAATAAAAAATCAGAACAAAAACAAAGAGTACATTTCTGTGCCGTACCGTAACAAAAGAAAACACATTATTAGTCAGATTTATCAAAGTCTTTGCATCATTTTGTAAAAGGAAAATAAAACTAATAGTATCCCAGGGCAACAGCAAGGCAAATTTTCAGAGGACGAAAATAAAATTCATGCACTTTGGAGTATGGTAAATATCTTTATAAATTTGGATTCATGTACAGCAGTTGACCTTTTAGTGCCATGTGCCCATGATTGTTTATATTTTTATTCCTTTTTTTCCATTAAAGAACCCTTCCATTTAACACGGCTACCATAACAAGCAATAGGATTATGATAGATATCTCAAAGACTAATGTTTCTTTGGAGACCCTATTGTGAAGCAAGTGCAAAGGCACGTTTTCTGATGGGAATAATTGTTCTGTTTATTGTTAGCTTTATACCATTACAAGTATTGTATTCCTCTCATTAAATGTCTCCTAATCTTTCCTTTGGCCCAGATCCAGTTGTCTAAGATTTTGCTCCAGTTCTAAGCAATGTTAACATTGAAAACATTGTAAGAAACAACAGGAGTTCATGCAGGATTATTTTAAAATGTATTACTTCCAGTTTCGCTAACTTTTAACAGGTTTAGATAAGCCCCAATTACAGTAGCTTTAATGGACGCCCTTTATTGGTTTAAAATACTTTAAGTTCACCAAACACCTTTTCTGTGTGAAAGAGTTAAAATCTCTGTCTCTGGGAACTGAATATTGTAGTCTAGAGCGAACACCCAGGGAGCCAACACCCAGTAACTCACTCTGATTATTTCCTTTAATACCATAGCTACAGTTCCTATGTTACCTTGTCTTGTAATAACTTGCTTGTCTAGTTATCCTCCCATTTTCCCATATACATGCCTGCAGAGTGCATACATAATTTGGAGTCAATTGCTGTGTCATCATTCTGTTTGTACCTTCTATTTCCAAATGTAAAATAACTATTTTCTAAAACTATCTTGGTCATATTTAATATTTCTTTTGATGGTTTCATGTTCTTATCTACTCTATTTTCCAGAGCCTCTTCACATGCTTCTAAAGTTTCTTGCCTGGGAACACTGGGGTGCAGGTATTTTACACCCATGCAAAATAAAATGGTATTCTGTGGAGGTTTAACCTTTATATTATTAATCCTTTTCAGAAAAAATATTGTATCTTTAGCACGGCTAGGTAAGCTTTCAGCTATTTCCGCAATAACATATGTTGGGTTATCAGTTGTGCTCACAATCATTCACATTGGGTGTTTTTCTTTGTGCATGTTTGGGGTAACTCTAACTAAACCTGTTCTTGAATTTTGCGGAAGTTTTTATACTTGCTCTCTGTCCTGTTTCCATTCCGCTGTGAATGGCTAAGCTACTGTAGTTTCACTGTCAGTCATTTCATTCTGTTCTGACAGATCTCATTTCCTGAAGCATCACTAGAATGCTGTCATTCGTTTAAACGACTGCCAATCATCAAGACCTGCATCTACTCTGCACTCATTCGCTAGCTACAGCGCCTGTCATTCAAATCACTTTGAAATTAGCAGGGTTACAAGTTACAAGTTTGATTTGAAAATGGGACTAATCAAGAAATCGGTGTGTTGCATTGCTTTTGGCATTTTTAAGAGGTGGTTGTGCCTATTTCGTTATGAAATAATTATCCTAATGAGATTTCCAAAATTATGTTGATTTATGAAATAATGTTAATATCTTAATGAGCAGTGCTTCTTGCGACTATTTCTTTTGTTGGCGTTGGAATTTAAAAGCAAATCTGTGTTAACTGTAATAATTTATCAGGAGTTAATTTGCTTGGAAAAGGAGGGTTTTAATTAACTAAACAGTACATAACTCACCTTGAAACAGAAATTTAACAGACCATGGCTGACGATACAGAGAGAGAGAGAGAGAGAGAGAGAGAGAGAGAGAGAGTGTACAGGAGTTCATTTCTTACAGATAACCTAGATAATTTACTATTTGTAGTTAGGAAAATATTTTAGCCTTTCTATACTTGTGGTTATGAAGGAGATTTATTCACTTGTTTTAATCATTTGTAACCTTAGGGAACGTTTGTTATATTGCTAAAATGATAATCCGTTATTACCAAGAATTTATCAATGCAACTGTAGCCTATTTGAATTCTGCATATCTACATTGTATGATAGCTGACCGCTACCTTAGATTTTATTTGAATTATACAACTGAAATCTTGATATATGAAATGGCAAATTAGATATTACAATAAAGTTTCCTTAGGTGATTGCAGATTTGCAATGCGTCCTTGGCTTTTAACACCAATGTCTTATCCACAAAAGAATGAAGAACAGGTGTCAGGGACACACAGCGATGCACTTGGAATGTGATCGAGCTCATTTACATGGATTTTGCCTAAAAGTATTTCATAATGTTGTCAGACTCTCCCCACACTTTATGTACACTTTCACCTTCACATGTTTCTCTGCATATAAAATGTTCTTATAATAAATGCTGTAAGTGGTTGGTGACTACTTCTAATCATGTTGAGTTTATTTATCGCGGAGGCGAGCAAAGAGTGCCACAGAAAATGCATGATTAGAAGATTCACCAATTAAGTATAAACAAATTGTGTTTTGGTTAGAGAGCTCAATAGTAATTCTAAAAGCTTAATAAATACATAATGAAGTGTTACATACATGGTATACATGTGCAGTGGTTTGAGAAGTATTCACCCCCCCTGCACAGTTTTCACATTTTGTTGGCACCTAGCGTACTCCACAACGCTTTCAAATTAGACTTTACATGTAGAATCTACACAAACTACTCCACATTGATACAGTTAAAAATGCATATACAATATAAATAAGTAAGATTTACAGAGAAAAACAGATTAACCCTTTGCAGTCCTATGTCGGACCAGATCCGACATTACAATTTTCCATTTCCAGTCCAATGTCGGAACCTGTCCGACATCATCAAAAAAACATAAAGCACAGGTCTCTAGTAGTTTTTTCCCCGGAAAAGTTGTGAACCTTTCAATGGCGAGTGAGACCAATAGGAGCCAAATGAAACCGATGAAAATGAAAAAAAGGGCGTATCTCATAGCCCCATCCACAACAGAGATAACACGGACATAACAAAGGCGATAGCTGCTTCTGCATCCAGCTCTCAAAGAATATCACAGACACTTGCAGAGCTTTTTGAAATATTATAGTAATAAAATAATGACTCGGATCGCATTATTGAGGAGTTTGGTGATAAAATGAGTGATCAGGAGAGGATTTTTCAGTATACACGTCTATAAAAAAAAACTGCGAAAAAGGGGTGGGGCTTGGCTGTAGATACAGTACTGACAGTCCTTTTGCGATTCAATGCCTTTTAAACCTGTTTTACTCGGAAAAAGATTATTTTAAACAGCGCATGTAAAATAAACAGCGCTTGTGAAAATAACAAGCACAATGACAAGCGCTGAATAAATGGACTGCAAAGGGTTAATCACAGTTGCACAAGTATTCAACCCCTTTGCTACTGCAGCCCTAAATCAGCTCAGGTGCAAATGATTTATTTGAAAGGTCACACAATTAGTGAAATGGTTTCAGCCTGTGTGTACTCAAAGTGGTTTAACTTGTAGATAATTTCCCTCAGGTAAATAAATACTTTCAAGCTGCAACTCACACAGTGATCCAACAAAGCAACCATGCAGACCAAGAAGCTTTCGAAACAAGTCAGGGATAAAGTGATACAGAGGCACAGAGCAGTAGAAGGGTAAAAGAAAATTTCAATGGCGCTGATTATACCTCTCAGCACAGTGAAGTCCATCATTAAGAAGTGGCAGATGCATCATACCACCCAGACACTACCCAGATCAGGTCACCCTCCCAAACTGAGCAGCTGGGCAAGCAGGAAACTGATTCGGGATGTCATTCTGAAGCCAACAATGACCTTGAGAGATCTGTAAAGTATGGCTGAGATAGGAGTCAGTGTTCACACATCAACAATAAGCCAGTCCGTACATAAAGCTTGATTAGATGATTCTGCAGACATGTGGAAAAAGGTTTTCTTGTCAGACAAGACAAAAATTAACTTTTCGGTCTAAATTCCAAGCATTACGTCTGGCGCAAGCCTAACACGGCACATCACCCAGTCAACACCATCCCAACTGTCAAGAATGGTGGTGGCAGCATCATATTATGGGGATGCTTCGTATCAGAAAGGACTGGGAAGCTTGTCAGGATAGAGGGGAGAATGGATGGTACAAAGCACAGGTGAATCCTTGAGGAAAACTTGTTTGACTGAGCCAAGACTCTGAAACTGGGGAGGAAATTCACATTTCAGAAGGACAATGACCTGAAGCACAAAGCCAAAGCCACACTGGAGTGGTTGAATGTGTTGGCTTTGCAGGGATGAGTCAGACCAGAAACACACTCCACAACAATAACTGGCAGATGAAAAGTGAGATGCTATCGTGGTCAGTATATTTATTAAATAATAAACAAACAAAAGATTTAAACAAAACACACAACCATGAAAATAAAGGGCGCGTTGGTAAAGAAACAGACAGACAGACAGACAGTGGATGAACACTAAAAGAGTTTCTGGCAGGTTGTAGCAATTGCTTGCATACTTTGTTTTTACCTCCTCTCCACACCCGTTCTCCAGTCACCGAACACACAACCCCGAGTGAGTGAAAACATACTGCTTTTATGCAGCTGTACCGAGACTCAATTGCTAATCAATCATTCAATTGGAGTCTCGGTACAACTGCACGTGAATTAATTAAGTGTAATTTCCCTTGCTCACATATTACATTTTACCTGCACGTGAAGTGCTGTGCAATCCTCGTGCCTAAATACAAATATACATTTTAAACACACTACATACAACATAAAACACTAATAAACATAAAGGGGCGGGACACTCCGCCACATTGAACAAGAAGAGAATTAATGTTCTTGAGTGGCCATTCAAAGTCCTGTCTTGAATCCAATTGAAAACTTATGGCGAGACTTGAAGATTGCAGTCCACTGACGATCCACAACAAACTTATTAGAACTGGAGCAATTTTCCCATAAAGAATGGGCAAAAAATTTCACCATCCTACTTTGCAAAGCTAGTACAGACCTATCTAAAAAGACTCATAGCAGTAATTGCTGCAAAAGGTGCTTCTACTAAGCACTGACTTAAGGGGATGAATACTTATGCAACCAGTAAATCTCATTTTGTACATTTTCTTTGTAAGTTTTGCTGACATTTAACCTCCTCCTCATATAACAGTGTTCAGGTTAACCACTACAGCTTTGAATAAAAAATAGAACAGATTATTTGTAATTCAACAAAATGTGACTTTATTGGGTAGGGGGTGCATACTTCTGCAAACCACTGTATATGGAAGATAATAGGATTTTCAATCAAATATAAAGTATGATGACGTCACCTGTAATTTATGCAAATTAGTACCATTGAAGGTTCGAACCTACCTTCAGCAATGTGTTCCGAACCTTCAAAGGTGAAAATGTACCCTTTGTTACACCTATATATATATATATATATATATATATATATATATGGACGCCTCAGGCATTGTTTGGCATGAGATGAAGTAGAGTCTATATATTCAACTTATACGGACACCCTGAAGGACCTTATTGCATTTATAAATTAGGAAAAACAGTGAATTTGAAAAAAAGAAGCAAAAATCATTTATAGGGCAAAACATTTTTGGTTTTATTCTTACGCCAATAAAGCAGTCCCATTTATAACTTTGAACTTCACACTAAATTAAGCTGAGTAAATTAATTTAATTGAAACATGCAAAGGAAAGTACATCTTTATTTTTGATATTGTGGACATTGCCATTGAAAAGACAATCCAGGGGGCGGAGTTGAGACGGCACTGAGTTATTTTTTTGTCCTCTCAGTGCAGACATTGTTTGAGCAGAATAGAAGGGATGAATAAAAATAAATTCAACAACGTCTCGGATTTCAGTAATTTGTCTGTCGAAGAGGGGTGGATAATGTACAGAAGTGTCTTTTGTGGGGTTTTTTGTAATGCTTACAAACCTCTAAAAAGTCATTTGAAGTGACTTTCAGTAAAGCAGGATGATACAGAATTTAATAAGTGGGGCAGATAGGAAAGAAAGTCTCTCTGTCAAGCCAAGAAAGCATAGGGGACGCTAATAGGTGTGGAGCAACAGGAAGGAATTTCCATAGTGTGGTACTGTACCTTCATAGACTGTATTACAAACGGCATATGCACTAATAAGGGGTGATATGGAAATGTTAGATGAGGTAATAGGAAAATTGGTTATAAAAGCTTAGGAACTGCCCTTGAAATATAAATTACTGTTTTTAATGTGGCTGGGGTGTCAATGGGGAATCATTCTTTCAAAGAGCAATTTGTAACCAGATGTAATTAGATGTTAGACATCATTCTGAAAGACATAATTCTGTTGAAGGCACATGGATTCTGAGTTTTAGGAGGTGGTGATGAATAATCGAAAAGTAATGCCGTGCTCCCTCGCTATAACACGGGTACACACATAACAACACATATCTGACTAAAATATAAAACAAAATAACTCCTTCTCTATAATGCACATGTAGTGAAGCAAAAATGTAACTTTCTGTGAATTAATGATGCATAAAGCACCATGTAATCAACGATATCTTTTTTATAAAAGAAAAAAAAAGGTAACATTCCCATCATGGATCATTTTAATTAGCAGTTTTTAAACTATAAATAGCCTGGCTAAACGATGGTCGGGAGTTCAGTTTGAAGCAACAGACAAATAAACCAAGTGCGAGAAGGAGAGGGGGTCGGGCGTGGGTAGAGGGAATGAGCTCACCCCAGGCTCGTCTCCCAGAGAAAGCCACAGCTCCTCTTGCAGGAAAAAAAGTCAGGTTTTATTTAATGTAACCTTTTTTTCTTAGTTTATATATAGGATAATATATATTAACTAACATTTTGTAAAATGTTTTATTAATCTAGTTTTTAAAAGTAAATAAACATTAAAAACATTTTCCATAAAATGATACTTGACTATAAAATTATATTTTAACACACAATTGTAGTTAAAAAAAAATACAATACACACTGGTAATCTATTGTAATACCATTATACCATTTAGTAACATTGTACTACAGTGTCGGGACCACTACGTAATATGTGTTCCAAATCTATTGTGTTGTACATGAAGTGCTGTAAATGATTTAATGGCTCTGTAGTTGCTTGTCTTTGGTTACTGTAACCAATGCCTTTGTTTTTTAGAGCCTCTTTAAACCTCTCTGTCTGGGAACGAGGACAATCTTAAGGAAATAGCCATTGGGTGTGTACACTCAGAATAATCTCCTTTAATAAATCTGAATGAAAAAATATACAGTAACTAACGTTTCAAGGGACAAGCAAAAACATATTTTTACTGTACATTGATCTCCAACTTTAACAACCCAATAAGAATTAGTGTAGCGGAAGATCTTACAAGCAAATGGTGGAAACTCCAAATAAATTATTATTGATTCCTATCTGTCAGGGCTTAAAAACTATTTGAACTAAATCTGTGTTATATATAAGGAGTATTGCCCAATAATATATTATTCTGTTCAGACAGGGACCTAAATTTAGTTTAATGTGTGTGATATGAGGAAATGAGTGTAATCCAAGTTTGTCTTAGTGAGAATTGACTGTATATCTATGGCTGACTCTTCAGTATATATACTTTACTGGGTATACCTAAAGTATATACATGTTTTCTCATAAGTCAGACATTATAATATTGGTTGTCTCTCTATTTTAGGTATGAATTGTATGCAAAGACTTTTGTATAACTATTTGAACAAATTCAGATAATGCTGATGTGTGGTGCAGATTGTCAACAGGTGGCTGCCAGGTTTTACAGAGAACATCCTAATCGTAATAATATATGATATTTTCCTTGATGCCTTACTAAAGGGACATCCTATGTTAATAAATGTGAAAGTTTTTCTATTATTATTATTATTATTATTATTATTATTATTATTAATAATAATAATAATAATAATAATAATAATAATAATAATAATAATAATAATAATAATGTTAGCTTATAAAACTGGAATATTTTATATATAGGTTAACAATTAATTCCTAGAGCCAGACTGGCATAATTGGATTCATTTGTAACCATTGGGTGTTGTTCAGGGAGCAGGAGCAGGGGCTACTCCCTAGTTAATCCAGCCAACCTGTCAATTATCCTCCTTATTTAAACCCTGGGTTGAACACTCATTCTCTGTCTGTTTTTGCATTTTTGTATTGTCACACAGCGCCCCAGACCCCACTGTATTGTCACCAGGCTTTTGCTTACATTGTTACGTTTTTCTGTGCTGTGGTTGTGAGAAACTTTTTATAGGAGCGGTTCGAACCCTAGTTTGTTTTATATGCGTTTGTTTGGGTTGCTCTGCTATACCTCTCTCAGATTCACTGTGCCACTATGCTCCGCCCTGATCTGTGTTTCATTGTGCTCATACTTGTTTGTACAATCCTGAGCCTACTGTCTTGACCCTGCTGACTCATTCAGGCGCCAGAATTAGTAGCAACATGTTCCTTCTCACTAAAATATTACATTACCACCACGACTGTGTTGGTTCTGTTTACATTCATTATGGCAGCAGGTATTCACGACATATTCTTGTTCTGGCTTCCAATACTTCCCTATGCAATTTTGGTAATAAATTATCCAATGATTTGTTTACCTCCATGTGGCAGGCTGGCGAGTGGATAGAGGCCCAGAGACAGACTGCAGTTCAAAAAAATAACTATTTTATTATAAATAAACAAAAATAAAGTGCACAAGGGCAAAATAACAGATACTCAAACACAAATAAAGCAAAAAAACAAAACTCACAAAAATAAAGTTTCCAGGCTGGGCAATGCCTTCACTGGATTTAGAAAATTCAAAAAACCACAAAACAAACACCAACCTGCTTCCTCAGCTCCCTCCTCCCAAATGAGAAGCTGAGGCCTCCTTTTATATCAGGTGGCTGGGCGCTGATTGATCGTTAATCAACCTAATCAACTAATCAACCCCAGCCACCTGAACATAATAAACCCAGGCAGGCAGGGGAAGTTAACCCCATCCCTGCCAATTTAAAAAGGGCAGAGCTTTGCTCTGCCACACACCTCCCCCCATGTACAACGTACACCGGCCGCAATCGGCCAACTCCCCCCTTCCCCCCCCCCCCCCCCCCCCCTCCTCCCCCCAAGAGTCCAATTATGTCCCTTGGGTGGGCTGTTATGGTGGGTGGTGGTGGGCGGGGTTGATGTCGGAGCCCCCAAGCCTTCTTTGGTTGAGGGGGCCCCGAATGTCCAAGGTAGCATGGCGACGGCGGCCCGGCTCCCTCTGGTGGCGGAGGCGGCGACGGCGGCCCGGCTCCCTCTGGTGGCGGAGGCGGCGACGGCGGCCCGGCTCCCTCTGGTGGCGGAGGCGGCGACGGCGGCCCGGCTCCCTCTGGTGGCGGAGGCGGCGGCGGCGGCCCGGCTCCCTCTGGTGGCGGAGGCGGCGGCGGCCCGGCTCCCTCTGGTGGCGGAGGCGGCGGCGGCGGCCCGGCTCCCTCTGGTGGCGGAGGCGGCGACGGCGGCCCGGCTCCCTCTGGTGGCGGAGGCGGCGGCGGCGGCCCGGCTCCCTCTGGTGGCGGAGGCGGCGGCGGCGGCCCGGCTCCCTCTGGTGGCGGAGGCGGCGGCGGCGGCTCCTCCCTCTCTGGCTCTGAGGACGACGGCAGATCCTCCTCCCTCTCTGGCTCTGGGAGCGACGGAGGCTCCTCACCCCTCTCTGGCTCTGGGAGCGACGGCGGCTCCTCACTCCCTCTCTGGCTCTGGGAGCGACGGCGGCTCCTCCTCCCTCTCTGGCTCTGGGAGCGACGGCAGATCCTCCTCCCTCTCTGGCTCTGGGAGCGACGGCAGATCCTCCTCCCTCTCTGGCTCTGGGAGCGACGGCAGATCCTCCTCCCTCTCTCTCTCTGGGAGCGACAGCAGATCCTCCTCCCTCTCTGGCTCTGGGAGCGATGGCAGATCCTCCTCCCTCTCTGGCTCTGGGAGCGACAGCAGATCCTCCTCCCTCTCTGGCTCTGGGAGCGACAGCAGATCCTCCTCCCTCTCTGGCTCTGGGAGCGACAGCAGATCCTCCTCCCTCTCTGGCTCTGGGAGCGACAGCAGATCCTCCTCCCTCTCTGGCTCTGGGAGCGACAGCAGATCCTCCTCCCTCTCTGGCTCTGGGAGCGACAGCAGATCCTCCTCCCTCTCTGGCTCTGGGAGCGACAGCAGATCCTCCTCCCTCTCTGGCTCTGGGAGCGACAGCAGATCCTCCTCCCCCTCTCTGGCTCTGGGAGCGACAGCAGATCCTCCTCCCTCTCTCTGGCTCTGGGAGCGACAGCAGATCCTCCTCCCTCTCTGGCTCTGGGAGCGACAGCAGATCCTCCTCCCTCTCTGGCTCTGGGAGTGACGGAGGCTCCTCCTCCCTCTCTGGCTCTGGGAGCGACAGCAGATCCTCCTCCCTCTCTGGCTCTGGGAGCGACAGCAGATCCTCCTCCCTCTCTGGCTCTGGGAGCGACGGCAGATCCTCCTCCCTCTCTGGCTCTGGGAGCGACAGCAGATCCTCCTCCCTCTCTGGCTCTGGGAGTGACGGAGGCTCCTCCTCCCTCTCTGGCTCTGGGAGCGACAGCAGATCCTCCTCCCTCTCTGGCTCTGGGAACGACGGCAGCTCCTCACCCCTCTCTGGCTCTGGGACGACGGCAGCTCCTCACCCCTCTCTGGCTCTGGGAGCGACAGCAGATCCTCCTCCCTCTCTGGCTCTGGGAGCGACAGCAGATCCTCCTCCCTCTCTGGCTCTGGGAGCGACGGCAGATCCTCCTCCCTCTCTGGCTCTGGGAGCGACAGCAGATCCTCCTCCCTCTCTGGCTCTGGGAGCGACAGCAGATCCTCCTCCCTCTCTGGCTCTGGGAGCGACAGCAGATCCTCCTCCCTCTCTCTCTCTGGGAGCGACAGCAGATCCTCCTCCCTCTCTGGCTCTGGGAGCGACAGCAGATCCTCCTCCCTCTCTGGCTCTGGGAGCGACAGCAGATCCTCCTCCCTCTCTGGCTCTGGGAGCGACAGCAGATCCTCCTCCCTCTCTGGCTCTGGGAGCGACAGCAGATCCTCCTCCCTCTCTGGCTCTGGGAGCGAGCGGAGGCTCCTCCTCCCTCTCTGGCTCTGGGAGCGACAGCAGATCCTCCTCCCTCTCTGGCTCTGGGAGCGACGGCAGCTCCTCACCCCTCTCTGGCTCTGGGAGCGACGGCAGCTCCTCACCCCTCTCTGGCTCTGGGAGCGACGGCAGCTCCTCACCCCTCTCTGGCTCTGGCTCTGGGAACGACGGCAGCTCCTCACCCCTCTCTGGCTCTGGGAGCGACGGCAGCTCCTCACCCCTCTCTGGCTCTGGGGACGACGGCAGCTCCTCACCCCTCTCTGGCTCTGGGAGCGACGGCAGCTCCTCGCCCCTCTCTGGCTCTGGGAGCGACGGCAGCTCCTCGCCCCTCTCTGGCTCTGGGAGCGACGGCAGCTCCTCGCCCCTCTCTGGCTCTCGGGAAGGCGGCTCACCTCTCTTTATTGGAGTGACCGGTGGATCTCCCATGTCTACCGCCAGGTAATTAACCACCATGAGGGCAACCTCTGGGAAGGAGGCCGGGTGGTGCTGTTCCTCCCACTGTTCCCACCTCTCCCCATCTCGACGCCACAGCGTGTTGATAACTATGGGGAGATCGTGGACGAGGTCTGCCTCAGGGTGCATCAACCAGTCCCAGATCTCCTGGGACGGTGGTGAAGGTGGTGGTGCTGGAGGTAGTGGGGTGGCCCCTGATGCCCGGGGTGAACAAGGCACCTCTTCCTGGGCCTGGTTGTAGGGGCATCCTGCCCAGTTGTGGCCGTCCTCCTCACACCGGCCACACCAGTTTGCCGGTGGCACGTCTGGGCAGGACCGCCAACGATGGTCCTCCTTCCCACACCAGGAACACCAGGGGAAGAGGCTGGCCGGGTCCTCCAGCGGTGGCTGCAGCAGCTTACATTTCTTCAGCTGCTGCTTGTCCTGCCTTTTCCACTGTCTGCTCTTCTTTCCCATTTTTTTTTTCTCAAAAAAAAAAATAAATACTGCTCTGAGCCTCTAGGTGGCGCTATCCCACTTCTGACACCAAATGTGGCAGGCTGGCGAGTGGATAGAGGCCCAGAGACAGACTGCAGTTCAAAAAAATAACTATTTTATTATAAATAAACAAAAATAAAGTGCACAAGGGCAAAATAACAGATACTCAAACACAAATAAAGCAAAAACAAAACTCACAAAAATAAAGTTTCCAGGCTGGGCAATGCCTTCACTGGATTTAGAAAATTCAAAAAACCACAAAACAAACACCAACCTGCTTCCTCAGCTCCCTCCTCCCAAATGAGAAGCAGAGGCCTCCTTTTATATCAGGTGGCTGGGCGCTGATTGATCGTTAATCAACCTAATCAACTAATCAACCCCAGCCACCTGAACATAATAAACCCAGGCAGGCAGGGGAAGTTAACCCCATCCCTGCCAATTTAAAAGGGCAGAGCTTTGCTCTGCCACACTCCACCTCTGAGTGGGCTCCAATAATGGCTTCTGTAGTGATATGCACATTGTATTATAGAATAGCACTATTGAACCATGGTATTGTTTGTCCTATCCTTCTTTTTATTATCACCATCGCAAGTTGAGCTGTTGCTGGTTTCTGTCACTAGGGGGTCTCCCATCTCTGAAATTATCCAGTTATGAGCCATTTTCGTACAGATTTTGATGATGATAGTTATTGTACTGTGTGTATATATATACAGTGCCTATAGGAAGTATTGGACGTTTTCACAGTTTGTTGTTACAATCTGAAATCTTGATGCATTTAAATGGGATTTGTTTTCCTTTGATTTATACAACCTACTCAACACTTTCAATATGTGACTTACAAATGGGGGGGGTGAAAAAACAAATCAATTAAAAATAAAAAAACTGAAAAGTCTTCATTAGATAAGTATTCACCCCCTTTGCTATGACACTCCTAAATAAGCTCAGGTGCAACCAATTGCCTTCAGAATTCACACAGTAAGTTAAATGGAGTCCATCTGCGTGCAATAAAAGTGGTTCACATGATTTCAGGTCCCACAGGTGGGTAGTGTATTCAAAGCAAAGACACTACCATGAAGACCAAGGAGCTTTCAAAACAACTCCAGGATAAAGTTGTGGAAAGACACAGATCAGCGGAGAGGTATAAAAATATTTCAAAGGTATTGAATATCCCTTGGAGCACAATCAATTCGATCATTAAGAAGTGGAAGGTATACGGCACCACCCAGAATCTGCTTGGAGCAGGCTGTAAACTGAGCAGCCAGGTAAGAAGGGCATTGGTCAGAGAAGCCACCAAGAGGCCAATGACAACTCTGAAAGACCTACAGCGTTCCATGACTGAGATAGGAGAAACTGTCCATGTGTCAACAATAGCTGAGGTACTGTACAAATCTGGCCTGAATGGAAGAGTGGCAAGAAGGAAGCCATTTCTGAAAAAAGCAAAAATGTAAATTTCTGCTTGGATTTTATTTTATTTATTTGCAAAAAGGCACGTGGGAGACTCTGAAAAGATGTGGCAAAAGATTCTGTGGTCCGATTAAACAAAAATGTAACTATTTAACTATCTGGCGCAAACTCAACACAGCACATCACCCAGGTAACACCATCCCTACTGTGAAGCATGGTGGTGGCAGCATCATGCTAGGGGATGCTTTTCATCGGCAAGGACTGGGAAGGTTGTCAGGGTAGAGACCAAAATGGATGGAGCTAAATAAAGGCAAATCCCTGAGGAAAATCTTCTTCAGTCTGCAAAAGATCTAAGACTGGGATGGAGAGTCACCTTTCAGCAGGACAATGACCCCAAGCACACAGCCAAAGCGACACTGTAGTGGCTTAAAAACAAGAAAGTGAATGTCCTAGAGTGGCCCAGTCAAAGCCCGGACTTGAATCTGATTGAGAATCTGAGGCAAGACAATTTTGCCAAGAAGAATGGTCGAATATTGCATAATCCAAATGTTCAAACCCGGTAGAGAGTTACCCAAAAAACTCACAGCTGTAATTGCTGCCAAAGGTGGTTCTACCAAGTATTGACTCTGGTGGGTGAATACTTATCTAGGTAAGTATAAGTGTCCACCCACCTTGTAATAGCAATCCTAAATTAGCTCAAGTGTTACAATCGCCTTCAAAATCACACATCAAGTTAAGTGGCCTCCATCTGTGTTACATTGTAGTGATTCACATGATATCAGGATAAATTCAGCCATTACTGTAGGTTCGCTCTGCTGGGTAGTGCATTTCAAAGCAAAGACTCAACCATGAGCACCAAGATGCTTTCAAAAGAACTCCGGGACACAGTTGTTGAAAAGCACAGATCAGGGGATGGGTATAAAAAAATATGAAAGGGCTTGCATATCCCTTGGAGCACTGCCAAGACGATTATTAAGAAGTGGAAGGTGTATGGCACCACCAAGACCCTGGCCTAAATGCAAAGCTTAATGTTTGGCACAAACCCAACATAGCGCATCACCCAAAGAACACCATCCCTACTGTGAAGCATGGTGGTGGCAGCATCATGTTATGGGGATGTTTCTCATTGGCAGGGACAGGGGCACTTAATATATTACTTTTTTCCCCATAACAGTGTGGAATATGTTGTGTAGATAAGTAGAAAAAAAATCCTCATGTAAATGCATGAAACTCTGTGTCACTGACACAACAAAATCTGAAAAAAGTTCAAGGGGGTGTAGACTTTCTATAGGCACTGTATATATTTTTATATATTTAGAGCAGTGGCAGTGAATTTTTATTGTGCTGATTACACTATGTAACACAATTTTTGTTCCTGGGTAGTAAGTGTTATTTCCTAATTGCTTATGCCTCAAAGTATAGAAAATGGCTATTATGCCCCACAAACTTTGGTTTTGTGACCAGGACAGTGATATTTTGAAATGTACCTATTTCCAATGAGAAAACGAGCGAATTTGTGTCTTTTCGTTCACATAAAGTCAGAAAAAAACAACATATGAATCCAAATTAACATGTATTTATACTAAAGTAATACAAAAATGACTACAAAAGATTTAGAAGTGAGTAGTTTTTCGAGATTTACGATTATACTGTAAATCACTTTCACGAATCAGCCCCCAAATGTAGTCTCCCATCATGTTCTCGTTATACTGTCCTTGGTAGCGGCGTTCAAAGTCCAGTATATCCTGGTGGAAGCGCTCACCTTGCTCCTCCAAGTACGCTCCCATGTTCTCCTTGAATTTATCAAGATGAGCATCAAGGATATGGACTTTGAGGGACATCCTACAGCCCATTGTGCCATAGTTCTTCACCAGAGTCTCAACCAGCTCCACATAGTTTTCGGCCTTGTGATTGCCCAGGAAGCCCTGAACCACTGCGACAAAGCTGTTCCAAGCCGCTTTCTCCTTACTAGTGAGCTTCTTGGGGAATTCATTGCACTCCAGGATCTTCTTTATCTGTGGTCCGACGAAGACACTGGCTTTGACCTTTGCCTCAGACAGCTTAGGGAAGAAGTCTTGAAGGTACTTGAAGGCTGCCGACTCCTTATCTAGAGCTCTGATAAATTGTTTCATAAGGCCCAATTTGATGTGCAGTGGTGGCATCAGCACCTTCCGGGGGTCCACCAGTGGCTCCCACTTGACGTTGTTCCTCCCCACAGAGAACTCGGTCCGCTGTGGCCAGTCCCGCCTGTAGTAGTGCGCCTTGGTGTCCCTGCTGTCCCAAAGGCAAAGATAGCAGGGAAACTTGGTAAAACCGCCTTGGAGACCCACCAGGAATGCCACCATTTTGAAGTCTCCTATGACCTCCCAGCTGTACTCATCATACTTCAAGGCATCCAGCAAGGTCTTGATGCTGTTGTAATCCTCTTTGAGGTGCACCGAGTGAGCCAGGGGAAGAGACGGGTACTTGTTACCATTATGGAGCAGCACAGCTTTGAGGCTCCTGGATGAGCTGTCAGTGAAGAGGCACCACTCATTCTGGTTACAGGTGATTCCGATTGCCTCGAACACACTGGTTACATTGTGGCAGAAGCAGAGCCCATCTTGACGGGTGAAGAAGCTGGAAAAAGTTTGGTGACGCTTCCTCTGATCTGCGACTTGCACACTTTCATCGACACTTCTGTCAAAAGCTCGGCATTGGACTTGGTGAGACCAAGATCTCTAATCTAGTCATTGAGGTCTTTTTGGTTGGGGTAGTATGGGTTTCTCTCCTCAGCTCCACCTCTGAAATTGTCATCTGGATCTACAACGTCTTCCTCGCTCTCTGACTTGCTGCTCTCTTCTAAAGATGGCTGCTCTCTCTCCGGAGGAGTGGGTACGGGGAGCTCATGGCAGTGTGACACCGGGGCGATGGATGAAGGAAGGTCCAGATACGTGATAGCAGGTGCATTCTTGCCAGTCCGACGTTTGGAAGGGTCCACCATGCAGAAGTAGCAGTTGCTTGAGTGGTCAGTGGGTTCCCGCCAAGTTCTTGGGATAGCGAACTTCATGGCTCTCTTTTCCCCTCTGTACCATCTTACAAAAATACATTTATTTCACCCATGACTAATGTGTAAGAGATTCTCGCAACATTTTTCATATATGATATATTTTTTCAATAACATTGAAAATTGTAAAACATTTTAAAATTAAAAACTTTTACAATTTAAAAAATTTTAACAAATTTTATAACATAAAATTCCGAGCAACAATTGTCCATCTTACCTTCCAGAGTTTTTTTGCAGTGCTCGCAGGTGAAATTAGGTACCCAGGGTTTGTCTTGATCCCTGACTGGAATGCCGAAATATGCCTTGTAGGCCTCACACATCTCAGCAGATGCTTCCACGGAGTACTTTTTCGCTCTTGTCTTGATAACTTGGCCGCAGACATAGCAAAATGCGTCTGCTGGATGCTTGCAGCCTCTTGATGCCATCTCAGAAAAATGCAGATATGTATCCACTTAGGCAGCTGGAACTAAACTGAACTGGTGGGCTTAAGACCCCTGTATTTATACTACTATTTATATTACTGGAAAGTTCTAGAAAGTTCTAGAAGTTACTCCAAGTTTAATCAGCACTGAATCTATCTGGAATGTTCTGGAAAATAGGTAAATTTCAAAATATCACTGTCCTGGTCACAAAAGCAAAGTTTGTGGGGAATAATAGCCATTTTCTATACTTTTGAGGCATAA
Source organism: Polyodon spathula (assembly GCF_017654505.1). NCBI lineage: Eukaryota > Metazoa > Chordata > Actinopteri > Acipenseriformes > Polyodontidae > Polyodon > Polyodon spathula. The sequence goes on along the minus strand of NC_054539.1, from coordinate 40,847,924 downwards.
GCAATTAGGAAATAACACTTACTACCCAGGAACCACAAAAATAAAAATTGTTACACGGTGTTAACAAATGACATCACAGATGCTGCAAAATGATCTGTCGATCTTGGGCAGGTGTTGTGACTCTTGGTCTCCCAGTTTGTGGCCTGTCATTGACAGAGTGTGTCTGGTTATACCGTCTCGCTAGGTTTGAAATTGCTGGCTGTGAGCACCTAAGATGGCGACCCACAGTACGCTGCCCTAGTCCAGCCTCCAACATGCCGAATGCATGAAGGTGCTGCTCTCTTGACAGACGTGGTATATTGTTTTTTTTCTGTGATTTTCTTTAATGCTTTTATTCAAGTTTGCAATTCAACAGCTGAAATCACTCCATATCCAGTGTCCAATCAACTGTCTCACTAATTAGGTGATTAAGTGCATATGCTTCAGTCGTAGTCACTCAAGCTTGTCATGGTCAAAGATGAATGATAGAGTGATTAAAAAGAAACCAAAAACATTTTGTCAATGTCCATCATTTATATAGCTTTTTTTTTCGAACATAAATGTGTATAATAGTGATAAGTTTCTTTTGATGCTTGGGGAATTTGTTTTGATGCTCTGCTACATCTTGTTGCTTTGTGCTTTTGCCATGGATAATAATAATATCTTTATACAGTGCCTTTTATAGTGGACCACCATCACAAAGAGCTTTACATAGACTGTGCATTATATGCAGAGTCACTTAGGATGTTGATTTAGCATCTCATCCACAGGATGGGGCACAAGGAGGTTAAATTAATCACTCAGGTTCATACAGTGAATCAGTCAGTGGCAAGGGTGGGATTTGAACCAGTGACCTTATGGTTATAAGCCCTGGATTTTAACCAATGGACTGCACTGCCTCCTGCTATTATTCCCCAAGCCACTAGTCATTCACTCATTCATTCATTCACTGACTTCAACCAGGAAGTCATTCTTCACGCAAAAGACAAGCTGCACCTCTCCCTGTTTATTTATTTATTTATTTGCATTGTGGTGCAGGTGCGGGGAGACTGGGGTCCTCTTTTGGGAGCAAGTGATGTTAATTTCCCAACCTTAGTCCCAGCTGCACTGGCCTCAACCTCCAAGAGGAAGGTTCTCTGAGACCCAGATGGGAACCCCGGCCTTGGAGGCTGATCGGTTCTGTTAGCCTCCATGGGCGGTTCTCTCTGAGCCAGGGGGCAACCCTGCACTTTTCTCAAATCTCCATTTTCTATCACTTGTTCTCCTTGGGGGCAGTATACATGCTCCCCAGCCTTAGAGGGTTATCTAATCGGTCTCACCTCTGTGAGGGGGGCTCTCCGTGAGCCAAGGGGAAAGCATGTCATCTTCCTAAAGTCACAAGCATATAATTCCTATTTCAAGTCCCAGGGCTTATTCCTCGTAGCCCTTGCTCCTGTTCCATGAATTATCGATGTGGAGTGTGGCTACGGAGAGTGATATGTTCAATGTGTAATTACAGTGAACTGAATACCTTTTAAAATAAATTAACACTTACAACCTGTTTGAAGGTTTTAGCAATGTATATTACATTGAATAATAGATCTTTGTTTATATGAAGAAAATATATTTTGTGGCAGAGTAGGGGGAGGAGAGGGGAAAAATATAGTCATGGGGTGTGATACAGTACTACATAACCCACAACGCCTAGGGTTTGTAATTAGAGCCAGCATGGGAAACACCCTGCTTTAATAGAATGAGGGACACCTGCCTGTAGTTAGGCAGGCAGGGATATAAAAACAGGTGAAGGGCTGTGTTAGCTGTCTGTGTGAAGGCTAAGGCCTCTGTGTGAAGCCTGGGAATGGTGAGAGAAAGTGTGCCGCACATGAAGAGACCTGTGTGGTCTGATATAAAAGAAAGTTACTGTGGGAACAGCAGAAATAGCAGAAAATCCAACAAATACAGCCAACTAACTACATTCTGGCTCTTTAATGGCTGACATAAAAAAGGATAGAATAAAACCCAGTGAAGAAAAACAAACAATAAATCCCAGAATTCTACAACATACAGAACAGTGCCTTGGAAGACATTCCTAACTAAATTCCACACAAAAAAGGAAGCCATGCTGTTTTTAAAATATAAAAAAAATGTCTACGGGGGTGGCATTTTCATTTCTTTTGAACTGTTGACCAAGTATCAAATTAAAGTGCTAAAACTGCACCAGATTTTTAAGTGAGCTCAAGGGTTGTAAAAATAATGGTGTTATAAAACTTGCAGGTATTGTATGAGCAGATGTTGTAGCTAGTTTTATAATGTTAGATTTCTTTAATTCCTTTCAGAAAAATACATGGGCATACTTTGAACCTAAAACCCACTAGATCTCCTACATACATATTAGTTCTACATTATCAGTTTAAGTTCAAGAATCAGGCAGGCCATTTTTGCTGCAATGCAAAATGATTTGCACCATTGTAACTGAAAGAAGAATAGTTATAAAATTTGTAAAAAAAAAACACTACTTAAGATGCACTTCAAGTTCAGTAAGTTAAATAAATTCACATCTAGTTGTGTGACATCAACAACTGTGTTTTTTTTTTCCTTCAAAAAAGAGAAAATGTAGATTGTAACCCAGATTATGTCAATTTGCATATTAATTAGTAATGCTAGTGTGTACTACATACCACAGGTAACATTTTATAGCATGAACCTATTTACTGCATTTGTTACTTGTTCAAGGATTTCGTAGCATTAAAATGCATGTCAATGTATTAACAGCAATTTAATAGAAACAATGAGCTTTGGTATTAGCTCTGAACATTATGTTCCACATCCATTTCTGACAGTCATTACCTTGCCCAAAAACACAGGTGAAGTCAGCAAAGGCCTCACCCATTAGTAAATCTCTGCTTAATCAAGTGCTGCCTAAACATTTCCATGTGAACAAGAAATTACAGCTATAGCTATAAAGTTTTGCACGCCCCTATAGAATTAAATCATTTTGATTCATAAAGTGTGATGACACCTGCTGAATAATATTATGTAAATATATTTAATTACATACTGCTTTGGCAGTTTTCCATATACCTAACCAATAAACTAACATAAATTGAAAAATGTGACTTTTTGAAATCTAACATGAAATACTGTACTGCATTATGGCTTCCAGTAGACTTTTGCAATATAATTTTGTAGTTTCTTTGATTACATGATGTTAAATAAAATACTAAATTATGTTCATATAGTTTTTTTTTTTTCTTAATCCCAAAATTCTAGGTGATGCAAAACGTCTGGCTTTAGCTGCAGTTTACTGTATACAGTGCCAAGAAAAAGTTTGTGAACCCCAATGATAATTATGGAAATTCCATAGTTTTAAGATGATAGCCTTCTTGAATCCAAACTTTTTAAAATATCCAATAGGGTTTATATTAACCAATCCCATGTCTTTTGAAACAAAATGATGTATGAATTAGACAAACAATAATTAAGTATTGAGTAATTAAGATTCAGGGTATGTGAAAAAGTAAGTGAACCCCTGGTTTTATCAGCTCAATTAAGGGAATAATTAGAATCAGGTGTTTAAATAATTAGGCAGATCTTCAGGGGTGAGTTTGGGAGGCCCCACCCTATATAAAGATCAGAAACTTTTTGAGTTTGGTCTTCACCATACAGGTGTGTGGAAACACGTCATGCCACGATCAAAATACATTTTTGAGGATCTCAGAAAAACAGTTATTGATGCTCAGTCTAGAAAGCGTTACAAAACCATGTCTAAGGATTTGGGGCTCCACCAATCCACTGACAGTCTACAAATGGAGAAGGTTTAAGACCACAGTCACTCTACCCAGAAGCAGTCGCCCTACCAAAATCTCTCCAATAACAAACCGGAAAATCATCAAAGAAGTCACAAAGAACCCCATAGTAACATCCAAGGATCTGCAGGCCACTCTCACCTTGGCTAATGTGAGTGTTCATGACTCAACTGTCAGAAAAAGACTGAACAAGAATGGTGTTCATGGAAGGATAGCCAGGAGGAAACAACTGCTCTCTAAAAAGAACATTGCTGCCTGTCTGAAGTTCGCCAAAGAGCACATAGATAATCCAGAAGACTTCTGGAATAATGTTCTCTGGACAGACGAGTCAAAGGTAGAACTTTTTGGCCTCAATGAGAAACGTTATGTTTGGTGAAAACCAAACACTGCATTCGAACAGAAGAACCTCATCCCAACCATCAAGCATGGTGGTGGCAGTGTGATGATTTGGGGCTGCTTTGCTGCCTCAGGACCTGGACGGCTTACCCTCATTGACACAACCATGAATTCTGTATTGTATCAGATTCTTGAGGAGAATGTCAGGTCATCCGTCCGTGAGCTGAAGCTGAAGCTGAACCAAAAGTGGGTCATGCAGCAATTCAATGTTCACGCAAGCAGATCTACAAAAGAATTTTCTGCAGAAGAAGAAATTCTGCGTTTTAGAATGGCTTAGTTAAAGTCCGGACCTAAACCCCATCAAAATGTTATGGCAGGACCTAAAGAGAACTGTTCATGTAAGGAAGACCTCAAATGTTATCAAGTTGAAGCAGTTCTGTAAGGAGGAATGGGCCAAAATTCTTCAAAACAGATGTGAGAGACTGACCAACAGGTTACAGAAAATACTTAGTTGAAGTAATTGCTGCTCAAGGGGGTGCCACCAGTTACTGAATCTAAAGGTTCACATACTCTTTCACACATGCATATTGAATGTTGAATCATTTGTGGATAAATAAATGTTGAAAAAGTATCATGTTTTGTGTCATTTGTTTAATCAGATTATCTTCATCTATTATTAGGACTTAGATTAAGATCTAATAACATTTTAGGTTTGAAATATGTGAAATATGTAAAAATCCTAAGGGGTTCAGAAACTTTTTCTTGGCACTGTATAATGGACAAAGGATGACTTTCCATTATAAGAGTATAGACATTGGTTCCTCCAGGATTCTACGACTGTGGAAAAAAATCACAGAATTTGCTCTCTCCCAAGGAATTTAAATTTTTTTGAAAAAACAAACAAAACATTTGCTCCCTACTATCACTGTATATGTCACTAGAGCGCATACACGCTATATGTTTTGTGAGAAGTGTGGTGGGGTTTCAGTGTGCGCTTTAGTTCACCCATGGAAAGATTCCTAAGGCCATCGGTGAGCTATGGAAACAAATCTAAATTAGCACCAAATATAACGGCAAATGATAGGGCACAAATGCAAAATGTAAATCCAGCATTTCAGTAACTCACCGTAATAGCTTTTGTTAAAACAGCAGAAGACCATGACAACGACCATGAATAGACAAACAGTGGCTATTGAGGAATGAAATAAGGTCAGATTATTATTATTATTATTATTATTATTATTTTACAAAAGGATTTCATAGTTTAGTCGCACATTCATAGCAAAGCGTTGTTCTATTACTCTTATGTGAAAGGTCACAGAAAATCAATGAGGACCTTGATTGTACTTCCTGTGTTGCAGGTCCTGAAAGTCATTCTAATTATATATGGAAATACATACGTTTTTTCTACACGGTGCAGTAAAATGAATGCTCAAAAAGGAAGTGGGTGGCGAACTATGTTAGATGTTATCCGATTACCATTTTTGTGAAAATCCCTTTTTTTTTTTTTTTTTTTTTTAAATCGTTACTTTCCCGTATTTTTTGTGGTATGTGATGCACTTCCACATTGTGGCCTTGGTCAAAGAAATAAAAATGCCATTTATCAACCAATCAGTGTCACCCATCACTGTTTTCAAGCACTTGTCACAGCTTCCAAACTATTTCTAGTGCTGTCTTAATGTGGATACGTTTTAAAATTACAACATTTTGTTGAACAACGAGTTTTACAAAATACTCTTACATTTGTACACAAATATATTGTAAATATTTAATGACCCTTCTTGTAGTGACAGTGTGGTACTGTATTTGTCATGTACTTTGCGGTATACCGAGGGAGGACTATAAACTGGAGCACTGTTACACAAAGGCTGTGTGAAGAGACTGTAGTATGTTTATACATATGCATGTCATTCACAAAAAAATAAAACTATGAACAGTAACTTTTTCAGAAAAAGTTTATTTTATGTAAAAAACAATAATACAGTGCTTGCACAAAAAGTATATCCCACCTATAACATTGGGTTACAGTACTGCAATAATTTCACAAACGTAAAACAGTTTTGTTTGCACATATATTTGTGTTTTGCTGGCTGGCACGCTTTTTACCATGTCCAATTGTGCTAATGTGCAAACAAAAGTGGTTAGGGAAAATCCCAGGAAATGCAGCTGTTAGCATTTAGGAAAGGGCAAAACATATGGATGAAAATTCAAGGAACAGGGCTGCAACTATGTTGCTAAACTTAAGGTTTAGCATCAGGGTCCCCTTTTTATCCCGACTACACCTGTCCTCTGAGAGGTGAGGCCTAATGTCTGTCAGGCCTCCAAAACAGGGTGGTGTAGAACCAGCCTCCCAAAAAAACAAAAACGGGGTGGAGGTAGCCTAGCAGCAAAATTAATTAATCAATCAATTAATTAATCAAATGAATCCAACTTAAAAATAAATATTTTGCCCCACTGAGAAATGCCCATAGTTTTACCTTTAGGAAATTATTTATTAAGCCCCCTTGTACCATTAAGCAAAAACTGCTCAAAGCAAGTTTTAAATGAAATAATACGTGACACTAAAAATATTTTTTATTTATTTATTTTTAAACTAAAGTGTATGTTTAATGTTACCATGTATAATTACATTAAAACAGCAGTGTTTCTGTAGGACTTGGTAGTTTTCTCCTCTGTACGTTCAATTCTTTCATATCCTATTTGAACATGCATATAATTGCCAAGTTCTAACAATGCAGCACTACCTGACACACATCTCAAAATTACCCACAAAACACCCTGCCAAAAAAAGTCTCTTTACAGTTCCCAGACATGCCTTGGAAAAAGAATGCTCATTAGACAAATGAATCGTTGCTACCTGTCTGAGCATCATTGCTCACACTTGTCCCCCTGCATTTCTTTGAACTGGTGAAGAAACCTCTGAATTTGATTCACCTTGGATTCAATAAAATGCAACAGCACCATTTAAAACTCTACCAAGTCCCTTTGCTGCTGAATGTCTCTGTTGGAAATATAAAGAAAATACTCTTATAACTAATGCAATTCAAAAACATTTTCCTCTTGAAAAACTCCTTTAGGATGTTATAATTCAATATAATGCTGGTGTGTGCCCGCAGTGCATCAAATAAAGGGGCATACACTGGCATTACCAGGAATTAAAACAGCTCTTGCGTGTTCCAGAACAGAGCTTCTGTCTGTGTGCCTCTTCCTCTCCCCCTGGTCTCTAATCTCTGGAGTAGATATACTTGGTCTTGGCCATGCCGGTCAGCTCATCTTCGTAGTTGGGAAGGCAGCAGAAGAGGATGCAGCAGCCAAGCATGATAATGGTTGCCCCCCAACCGAAGCCGTACGCCCAGCTGTAGTCGTAGTGTCCCTCGAAGATTAAGTTGTTGAAGTTCACTGGGTAAACAATCAGAGCGATGATCTGTAAAACAACTGTGAAGAGGGGGAAAAACAGTTAGAGGCCTGACCGAATATTGCAGTTACAAATCTTGTTTTGTACTTTGTAAAAAAAAACAAAAAAAACAATAACATTTTACTGAAAGTAAATTCAAGTATGGAAGATACAATACAAAATACTGAATAGTGAGGTTTGTGGTTTGGGTGTTATTAGGCGCACAGATATATTTCATAAAACTTGAAGGAAATGCTTAGCTGATAGGTAGGAACCAATTCATTATTTATTTCAGTTGTTAACTATAGCTTATACTGAAGTAAAACCTGGAATTGACATTTGTAATTGGGCTTTTTTCCATCCCCCACCACTTGTTTGAAGTTCCAGACAAGGTAATGAACGTACCTGCAATAAGGAGGAGGAGTCCCACGACACGCAGCAGACTAAGCCTCAGTGTGCAGAGGGTCACAAGGGACACAAAGAATGTGATGATAAGCAGTATCAGGCCAATGATCATCAGGGCAGCGACGGCTTTGGCCCATGCTGAAATAGAACAAAATTGAACCATGATTAGCTTATTGAAAAGCATGCCGCTTTTTTTTTCTATAGCAGGTGGAATATGCGTGGTATGTGCATGCAACATCACATAAATCACGACAGCGAAGACAGAGTGACGATTTTCTAAGCTGCATGGATAACCCGGCCACTGATAGAATACACCTGAAACGAACAAACAAAAAAATCTAAGTATGATGTGGGTGCTCATAGGCACTGAAACAAACATTCAGTACAGCCCACATATGGGTTCCTGTTAGTGCTGTTATTTTAAAATAAATATAAAAAAACAAGCCATCTTTTTTGTGCTCGTAATACAGCTTGTTGTTAGGAGGTATATGTTACTTATTCAAAGTTTTTGTTGAAAAGCATCAACTTCCTAACGTTTAGACAGTTATTTTACCCTAAAATGTACCTACTAATTCAGTAATACAAATTGCAATATAATGCCTATCTCCTAGTGCCAACCCATACACTCAGTGCTGTGCAAGGGGAGCGCCTCTCCCGGAGGAGGCCATGGACATTCGACACCAGGGAGAGCTTTGGGCAAACAACTGTCGATTATTTTCTGCATGAAAATAAATTCAGAAAAAACATGTAAACCAACCATACAGCAAAAGTACTTCTATTAACTTTATGGAGTTTTCAGATTGTCAAAAAAGTTACAACTGCAACAAGAACATAACTACTATTGGATATTTTCTCTTTTCAGTGCAAACCTTGTATTACCATGAAGACTGAAAAAGATAAATTTCCTTAGAAAATAGTTTACCTGGTGAGTCAACAGAAACTGCCCTTCCCTCTTTTACATTGGGCTGCCAAATCCACACATTGGTGACACGTGCTTTGCAGGCTAGGACAACACACCCTTCTGTATACAGACATCAGTCACCAAGAACAATTACACACTGTTCCCAAGGTTTATGAAAATACTGTTGCTATAACAACACGCCCCCTTACAATCAAATGGCCCTATTTAAGATTAAAGGCTAAGGCAAATTTTAAAGTGGAAATACAGTTTTTAGGGCTACCTTAAAGCATTTACCACATCACTACATTTGTACCTGTTTTTTGTAATGTGCTAATGTTACAGGAATAGAAAGACTGCAGTGCTTGCAGTAGCTCTTAAACAGTTTGTCTGAAGATTTCTTAAATATAAAAATGGTGTTAAATGCTTTGTGAATATAGTATAAAACTAAAATTAAAACTAATCAGAACAGAAAGTTAACTGCCCCTTACTGCAAATTATTCAAGCTGCTTGTTGCCAGCATTATACGGCTACAATTGTTTAGTTTCTCTCAGAAATGTTGCCTCAGGCGTTACACTGTGCCAGAAGGGCACACATTATTTATTCCACGTTCAGGGGGGGCATTGCTGTTTTGCTGTGCTGAAGGTAGGGCCTAATTGTTCCTGCATATTTAGATTACCTTGAAATACAAACTATTATCTGTAAGCATATTTATAGAATACTTTTAAAGACCACAGTATTTGCAAAAGTGCCAAATATTGTAAAAACAGTAAATCGATGAAGCTCTAATTTCAAAAGCACTCAGAAACTTGGACACTCACACTTAAGTACAACTGACCTTCCATATACTGTTTAAAATACAAGGATATTTACCACAATTACCTATTTCTTCATTTTAACCAGCCTGTCATTGAATAGCTGATCTATATAGGGACACAAAACCAAACCAGTTCTGAAATGAATCCATGAAAGACCACAACTACACTAGTTTACCCTCAGTGGTGGGTTTATTTTCAGCATTCACACTGGGCTGCAGCAGGGCAACTTTGTTGAAGGAGAGATCTAATTTTAGCAATGAATACTTATCCTGCTGGAATGTGCATTTGAACAGCAGACATTACACTCTTCTGACTGACATACCCGACAACTGTAACCTCAGTATGTGCAAGTAAACACTGCCCATAGACATACCAAAGTCCACTGAGGCTTGGCTGCACTCTGAAACTGCTACAGGTAAAAACTAATCTGCTTCAGGCCTATCTTGCAAAGGCAAAGACACATTTTCTGGAGGAATGTATTCATTTTAATGTTATAGAACTAACAAAAAACAACTTAGCTGCAGGAAGGAACAGAGTTCTTATGGGTAGTTTCTTGCTAGCTTACACAATTAGTATGTTCCTCTACACATATTCACTTTAACTTTTTCACATACGTTGCAAAATAGAGCTCAGGGATGTGAGACCTGCTAATATAAATGAAAGTTACTTACAATTTGCTTCCCAAATTCTGGACTCTAATACTGTACAATAGATATGCAGAACATCCTAGAAGGGTATAACAGTCATTCAAGACCACAACCCATGGGGAAAATGAATTAGTAACTAGTAAGCCCTGCTGTTTTTGCAGAAGCAGCTGTGATAAACATGCAGGTAGCTGGTTTCACACAGTATCAATTTAAGAAGCATGCATAGAAAAAATAAAAATAATACTGATGCTTACAGTAGCAATTAATCCCACTGTTTTGTTTGGTTACATTTTTTCAAGATTACAAGTTTCTGTCTATAATAAAACACTCAATAGTGATAAATAAAGAATTCCTTCAAACTAAATAAATTAAATGGCAAACATTTTGACTTGAAGTCTTCATCGATGTAGACATTGAATTAGTTCAGTTTCTTAGGCTGTGTTCATACTGGGTACGTTTATGGTTTATGCGGGATTGTTCTGTACTGGGTAGGGTTCGGTACGTTTGGTGTGAAGTGTGAACAACAAAGGCCACTTGGGAAACGAATCGTACCAAGTTCACCTAAAGAGGTAGTCTCGTCCGTTTGGCAAAAGTACTGTCTGGTTCACTTGCTAAACGTCAACGTGAACGTCGACTCGGTTCTTTTGCACATAGGAAACAAACTATACAAGGTAACCTGACTCAGAAGTAAACATTCCGCGTGTAGTTGCATCAGAGTGCTTAGCAAGTTTAGGTCGTATTAGGTTGTGTGTTAGCACCATTCAAAAATAAAACAATCTTATTCATTATTTGTTTACTAATTCTGATATGTGTATTTAACGTGTTTAAATGCTAACAGCTGTTTTTTTTTTTTTTTTTTTTAATCTGGCTTTTTGTACATTTAACATGCTTTAACAAGATGACAATGTAAAGAAACTGTTGTTGTAAAGAAGCTGTTACGACCTGCAACAAATCCCCCCACTGTTTTGTCTTTTCTCAAATTGCTTTGTTTAATACCGACAGTAGGAGGAGACCCTTGCAGAATTGCATTACTCTCTTCCTACTGTTGGCACTCAAGAAAATGTAGTAATTAAATTAGTGAAGTGCTCCTCCAGTGCTTTCTTCCACAGCAATATGTAAGAATCAACATGCTACATTAAAAACCGGAGCAATACACCAATAGCTGCCATCTTTCAATATGCCTTGCAGGATATGGCAAGCACGCACCCTATAAACAAACCGAGTTCACTTGAAAACTGCATTTTGAACACAAACAAACTCGGGCCTACAAAAAATGGGAAAGGACAAAAAAAAAAAAACGAACTTTTTGCTCGCAGAGAAGTGTGAACAGCATGCACATTGATACATTGTTTCAAACTAAACAAACCAGACCAAGTCCGTTTGAAACGGACAGTGGGAACGTAGCCTTTTGACTCCGATGTCATTGAATTTATTTAGTTCCTTATTAGTATTCCTTATTGCCAAAAAGCATGTTTTTGTACTATGCAGCTATTTCTTTTTTAAGGTCTCCACACATCTAAACCTTTCACACCAGTGGCGATGTCATGGCAAATTTCACCCCCCTCTATAAAAATATAAAAAGATATTAACAAACTATTAGAGTCAAAACAAAACAACCTTGGTGTGTCTGTAGGAGACCAAATTAGTTTTAAGGGCTATGCACACAGGACGCGAATTTCACAAAAGGTGAAGTATTTGTGGGGTTTAATAAAGTAGCCTATATAACCAAACGAGTTGAGTGTTTAAAACCGAAGATAGTTACCACTAAAAACCGTTGTATTAATTTGGTAATAGTTTAATTAATTGATAATTACCTACTTTGTATTTTTTTTTTTTTTTAACTTAACCAGATTCTTGTAAACGTGTATGTATTTTTTATTTTCTCCTGTACTTGTCAAGATCCTTCCTGATGTCGCGGTCGATGTTGTCATATGACTCCTCTTGCTAACTGACTGGATACTTGAACAGGGCGATTGCATTAAAATAGAGCCCGGCTCGATAGTTTGCGATCAATACAATCCCATCACACCCGACTGCACGGTGCAGTTTCGATGCAATTTCGATCGCATTCGGATTGCATCGAAATCGCATAGTATTCCGTGTCCATTCTTAGAGACACTACATCTGAAGCATGATTTTTTTTGTTGGTTCGTTTTTGGTACTCATTTACTGGTTCAACTTCTCATACCTCAATTCTCACAATTGTTTAACTAACACCAGTACCAAGAAAGCGAGCCTTTGAACATTAGGTTGTACAGTTCTGTAGCGTTGTAATCTGTATGTCGTCAATATTCTGAAAGTGCCGGTAATCAAAGATTTAAATTGATGTCTTAATTAATTAAATCAACAAGCCACTTAAAGAATGGTCACGTTACATTATGAAAGTATTCTTGATCAAAATAGTAATATGTATACATTTACCTGATGACCTGTCTTCCAGGTTTGCTACTGCTAAAATATACTGCTCAAATATATGGTGCAAAATTAAAAAAAAAAAATGTGAATAACTGGTAAAAAAGAACAAACAAAGAAAAAAATCAATTATATCAGGATGTTTCGAACTACAAGTGCTTCTTCAGCTGGATGGAAAAAGCAGTGCGGTTAAAAACGACAAGGGCCAGACAGTAAAGCCCTCTTCTGGGGGTTCTATAGCGATTAGAAAATGGCTTCGTTAAAATAAATAAATAAATCGCAAACATTTGTTTATGATTTTATGCAGCACTAGTTTGTTACCAATTAGCAGAAATATTTTCCTAATTATTAATTAATTAATGCAGCTTGCTCAGAATTCACTTGTGGGGTTGCTATAGCCTTCTCGGGCTTCATCCCAGCGGTGGACTCTTCGTGGTTATTTCCAATTGCCAAATAATAATAATAATAATAATAATAATAATAATAATAATAATAATTATAATAATAATAAGCTTCTATTTGCATGGAACTGTTCTTCAGTTCAGATGGCTCTTACAGAAAAAGGAACATTGCGAACTTTTTGTAAAGAATACAAGTACAGCAAGAACTGGGTGCAGGTTCGTGTATTTCTGTACGTTTCAGTATTTACGTTACGCCCTAACATTTATTAGCGAAATAAATAAAAATAAGTTTTAGTAACTAAACATAAATTAGTGGTCTGTGCTAATCCCGATCGCGCTGTTCATTAACTTTCTTAAATCAAGGAAAAGGGTAAAATACACGAACACTGTATTTACGTATTTTCGGTAGGACTTATTTGGAACAGAGTTTGAAAGGTGTGAAGGTCCTTTCAGAGAGTAAAGCCCTAAAGCCCTCGTATTGACCAATCAAGTTAAATGGAAATCTGGGATCCATTTTCTAATTCTTTTTTTTTCTTTCTACGTTCACCTGATGGAGTTTTGAAAAATAATGTGAGATTTAATGTTTTTTTTTTTAGTTAGTGCAATAAAAGGCATCTCCTCCTGTTTGTCCAATCCTGGCTGTAAGTGTACACGAGACATTATTGCAATAGCCTAAACAAGTGAAGAACAAAGACGAAACGAAATATTATCATTTATTTTTTAAGTGGAAATATACAAATAGTTATCCTTGTTTATTCTAAATATTTATAAAATGTCTATATATACTTATTGTACTTTGTTTTGACCCTAGATGAACTAAGCAAACAACCTGTAGCATTACGTTTTCTCTTACCAAACTCCATGAGAGACTTGCATTCATAGGGTTCCTTTACTCCTCGGCACTGTTGCCACATATTAGCATAATGCGCCTTGGAGTCGTCGACCCAGCCAGATGTTGCAGCAATGGCAATAATGTCAAAAATCACGGCAAAAAGCAAAAGAAGTGGCAGGATCCATCTACACCTTGGGTAGGCAATTCCACACCGAAACATCTTCAACACACAAACACTAACTTGCTATTAAAAAAACCGCTGGGGAAAGTTTGACAAAATGTCTGATCCTTCTTCTAGCTGTGTCGTACTTTTTCAGCTCTTTAACAAAGATAGATAGCCCCGCCCGACTGAGTAATGTGTAACACAATCAGCAAACCTGCTCCATGAGAGAGCTGCGGGGCTGGGTTAGGCAGGGCTAGGCAGGGCTTTGACTCAGTCTTCGCGGTAACTGTCTTTTCCAGATTGTAAACAGATAGCGAGGCGTGGATCAGGTTACAAAGTTAAAAGGCAGCTCTGTCTGTAACCCTTTGTTTACTGACATGCTTTAAAAGCAGATTTTATTATGCCGTGTTATGTTAAGGGTTGTTTTTGGTTGATTAAATCAATTTTACTGACGATTTAACCCAAATTTAAACTTTTCCAGAGAGCTTTAAGTATATTAAAAATTTAACCACCAGGAAAGTCTGTAAACAGCCCGAAATAACATTACTTAAGTTAAAACGGCCCTTAAAGTTTTGTAAATAGGCTACACAACGGGCGAGGGGGAAACTCTTACCTCAAGTATTAATATTATTAAATGAGAAATAAGGAAATAAACAAAGTTTTGTTATACCAGCAATAAGAAACAGACCCCTCCCCATATAAAATATAAATATACCACCAATATACCGAAAATATTCAACCTTTGTGTGGACAAGGCGAGTCCATCCCCACGACTAAGCAACATGTCTTTTGGACTCTGTTTTTATGTCTGAAATATTTGGCTCCTACTTGTACTGAATGTTCATTGCAGGCATTTTCCCCAGAGTTGAATCCACTGGACACATCTTGCCACTACTTGACAATTATAGTTACTCTTGAATCCAGTGATGCCGATATAACCATACTGGTAACTTGAAGGAGTGATTACATGGAAAACGTTTAAAAAATAATAATTACAGTATTTAATTCATAAATATTGTGAATGGGGAGTCCTGTCCACATACATTGCTGTTTAAGGAACAGTTAACGATAACACTTTATTTGGCAACAATAAATGCATTTTATTGGGTGAAGAAGAATAATGGCATATTAATACTTTAGGAAAATGCCCCAGTATCTCCTTGATTTGTTGTTTATATTATTTTATGTATTTGTCACATATACTGGCAGCTTACTTATGGACATACAAGCAGGAACCTGTACATTTGTAATGATTCAAATCATCTAGTATCACAGTTCTAAAAACAATAGGGATTCGTTTTTTTTTTTTTTCAACAATTGTTACGTCATTATATTTGCATGTGTGAAGCAGATATAGAAGGTGTTGGCAAACTGGCTTTGGGAGACTGAGCTTTTACCTGGCTCCCAAAGCATGGCGTCTCTACTGGGCGGACTTGAGTCAATGTGTCATCCACTTCATACAACATTAGTCCTTATTATCTTATTGGTTACACAACAAATGTTATAAAATAACAGTTTTTTAAAACTTATAAAACCAGATTTACTAAACTTCTAGCCCTCTCTAAAGCAATTGAAACAGGAGTATCAAAATAGGCTTATATTTTTACCCACTGTGAAATATCTTATAATTCTGCTAAAAATGTGTTTCACAAAGATATAATTTAATTGATCAGTAAACACAAACTTTTTTTTTTTTTTTACAATCACTTAAAAGGTACACAGGGAGTGAATCCCTTTTTCAGTTTGAGGTATTATTCCATATTCAGAGTTCCATACTTATACCTGTTTTTAAACCTATTTTTATTCAAATCCCAAATTTCAGGAAAAACTATTTTATAAAAGTCTAAAAACACTACTTTCCTATAGTATAGTGCACAGCATATTAAACACTTGCATTGTAATTGGTTAATCGCATGACCCAAAAACAGTTTGTACTGTTGCCCAACAAATGGTCTGTACTTAAATGCTCACTAGTGGATTCTTTTGTGGCTCTTTGTACAAAATATATCTTTAGTTGTTTTTGTTGTTAGTTATGGACTCACTCCAACCACACACACCATCTTGTTCACACAGTTAACTAAGCATTGGATTATTCAGAATTGTTTTCATTCAATTCAGTGCTGATATACTTTTATATAATTACTATAGGCCACATAAAGGTAGTTTAATGGTTGTTTGTGTGTGTGTGTGTGTGTGTTGTATAAGGGCTTGTGGCATAGTGGCACAGTCAATCCTGGCAAGCAGCAGAAAAAGCAAACAGACTCAGGAATTGCTGTTAAATTCTACATTTAAATACAAAACACAGGAACAAATAAAAAGGTCAAGCAGAACTCCACTCAAACACTAGAAACACAAAGCAACGGCTATCAGTGTTTTCGTATTCTTACTTTTGCTCAGTGCTCACTCTAGGAAACACACTTTCACTAACTCATTCTCCCAACAAACAAACAATTCTTTATGTCTTTTACGGGGTGTGGCCAGAGGTAATTGACATGAATAATTAAATTCCCACCTGGCCACATTCCATTTTTGTAATTAACTAATAAAACAACTTATCAATTCAACAATTAAACATTTTACCAGGTGGCTGTGTAAAAGCGGCCATCTTGGCCCCAGGTTTCTCTACACCTAAGCCTAAGATGGCTGCCAGCCACAAAACTCCCATTTTGCTCGTGCAGGGCCTCTGTCTGTCACAGAGCTAGTCAATGTATTCAATATTATAAACACGGCCTTGACACCACTTGATTACCATACTTATCCTTAGACTTCAGTAATGACTATGCCTCACTACACTGTTGTGTTTTTACCACGGTATACCACAGGCTCACTTTTATAAGGGATAACAAAACTAAAGGCCATTATACTATTGGCACCCATAATGAAGTAACAGTATGATGACAAGCTCTTTTATTTAGTCCACTTTTGAGATTTGAATATTTAAGGATAGCAGCAACAACTTCATTAAATAGGAATGCTAGCACCACCTAGGGTTAGAGCAGTGTAAGCACAAGGTTTCATTTAATTCCAGTAAACAGGCACCTTATACTGTGGTCCAGTGGTACTCAACTCTGGCCCTCGAGATCCAGTCCAGTCCAGGTGTTTACTGCAAGCTGCTGTTACACTCGAGAACCAATGTTTCCACTTCCCCGTCTACTCTGCATACTATAATGTTAAAAAAAAATACACATTTCAAAACTTTTAAGATTGTCTTTAACAACATGTATGCATTAAGCTAAACCAGAACTTTTTTTTGGTTAAATCTAGGAAGAAATATATGATTTACATTAAATCTGGTAAAAACACTGTTAAAATGTAAATACATGGAAGCCACCATTTCGGCTCTGTTCACTGCAGTTTCACTTATTCGCCACTTCAAACATAATTTCTCCAGTTCTGAAAGTCCTAGAGTGATTATCAATGGATTAATTTGATAGGTAATAAGTTGGACTATTTACCTATATAAATTTTTAAAGGACGAACATGTTAAATAAATACAGAAATGGTAGGTAATTAGTCCAACTTATTACCTTTCAAATTTTATATAAATATATATATATATATATATATATATATATATATATATATATATATATATATATATATATATATATATATATATTTTTTAGAGAACTGCCTTTAGTCATACTCACACCCCCCTTACTGACTCTTTACGCACCACTGGAGTAGTCGGTGAGGAAGGGGAAAATTCTGCATATGTTGCTGAGGAAGAAGTGACAGGAGCATGTCAGAGTAGAGATGTGCTGAGAGTAAGAGAGGGAGGGGTTGAGGGTGACACTGAGGTTCTTGGTGGATGAGGAGTGAGAGAGGGTGCTGGATTCAGGAAGAATAGCGAGAGAGATCAGCAGTGGGGGAGGAAGAGGGAAAGAAAAGGAGGTGTGACTTGGAGAGGTTGAATTTGAGATGATGGAAGGAGGAGATGGCTGAGAGGCAGGTCAAGATATGGGAAGAAATATCGTGGTCAGAGGGGGAAAGGATAGGAAGATCTGGGCATCATCAGCATAGAGATGACACGAGAAGCCATGGGAGGAGATGAGGGGACCCGGAGAGCGGGTGTAGAGAGAAAACAGGAGGGGTCATAGGACTGAGCTTTGGGGAACATCTGTCGAAAGCGAGCAAGAGGGTTAGGACATGCGCTACATGCGATGAAAGGCAAAAACAAGCAAGAGCAGTGCTGGAGAGTACCAGGTCAGCAAGGGAGGTCAGGAAAATAGAGTGGTTGACTGTGTCAAAGGCTGCAGAGAGGTTGAGGAGATGGCATGGTAGAGTTAGTGACAGAGAGAAAAGCAGTTTCAGTGGATTGTGCCCAGCGAAAACCTTTTCAGGTCTTTTACTTTCAGCCATTTTCTCTTGTTGCGAGGAGTGCAGGGGAAGGGCAGTGTGTTCTTCTGAAAAGGGGCAGGACTGACAGTGATGTGAACCAATCACATGCCAGAAAGGGAGACTATTGCCCTGTGGTGTAGGGATGTTAGGGCAATAGTTCAGTCTATTTTTGCTCCTATGATGGAGTTGTAACCAATCACAGGACACAATTTCCAAGCACTGATTCATATATTTATAGTTTGTGACAGTGTGGTCGAGGGAGCACGATGAACCAGGTTGCAGTCAGGCAGTGCAGTTACAAAACAGTAGTTTATTTTATTGTTTCCCACACAAGGACTGGGATAAGTAGGAAAACAAACAACTAAACAAAACACTGGAAATGAAAATAAAACCTAGCTTGTGTTCGAGCACTGGCCTTAACTACAGCCAGGACAGATGAGCCATTTCCCCAACAATAGACACCATGATTCTGCTCCACGCAGAAATACATCCAGGCAGGTACAAGGTGTCATTCACATTAGCCCTGGCTGCTGGTACTTCGTAGAGGTAGATCTTATGGCCCACAGTAATCATAGAAGATGGAACTGGTTACAATGTGCTCCTAATCAACAGTGATAGAAGCAAATCTGCTTTTGTTAGTTAATCTTTTTAAAAAAGTTAAACTTAAACTTCTTAAAAACATGCTGCTTTTATGCAGCTGCAGAGACTCGATTGCTAATCAATATAAAATTGGAGTCTCGGTACAACTGCACGTGAATGAATAAAGTGCAATTCCCCGTGCTTACATATTACTGCATTTGACCTACACGTGAAATGCTGTGCAATCCTCGTGCCTAAATACAAATATACATTTTAAACACTTGTGTGCATACCCCATATTACATCCCGTGTACCAATGACTATAAACCAACATTAACACACTACACATAACATACAACACCGAAATACACACAGGGGCAGGGCAACATTGCCACACTGCTTTAAAGTGCTTGTTGTCATTAGTGATAAGTATGGCGGCTGTTTTTCATTTTACCTAAAAAATGGGACTCAGGCATTATAATTGCCGAGGCAGGTATCCCATTGACAGTTTTGGCAGTTACTATTGCTGCTGGCCAACAGGGGGGAGTGCACAGTGCCCTGATAAAATTAGTCCTAGCTTTTATCTATGGGGTTTTGCTGTCCATTTTGCTGTCCGGTTCATGAGAGAGATTCTGCCAATCTGCTATCTTGTTGGCCTGTCTCAAACCCTAGGGAACACACCTCACTTGCTTTTACATGTATTGTAGGCTAAGTGTAAAACATCACTTCTCTGGCAGGGGATTATGGTATATGGTATTTGGGTACAGGACAAAGAAAAACACAGCCTTGGTCTCAAAGGGGTGCGCCTGACCACTTTAACAAAAGTATTTCTTGTTTATTTTGTCCCATTCCCAAAGCTATTTATATGACTGTTATGTTTGCTTGTTTGAATATATGTGTTTGAATGGGCTACTCTATAGCCCCTAGACTTTTACCAAGGCACCCAATATTGCCATGTGGTGGAAAATCCATTGTATGCCACAGTAGAATGTCAATACTACTGTGCTACTACTGTATATCAGGACCACTTGTATCACTCAGTTCCAAATCCATTGAGTTGCTATTGCTGTTACTGTGGCTTACTTAAAGTTCTGCTTTGTTTTCTTCCCCATCCTATAGAAATGTGTAAAGAGATGTTGACTATGAAGTTACATATTGCTATATATAGTAAATGATTTTATCGCAAACAATATGCTAATATTGATCTACGTACATAAAATTAGCGTATCATTTACATTTGCTGGTATTTTGGTAAATACATCAGGGTCATGTTGAATAAATGTAGATTAGTCTATTCTAAGCAGCTAGACAGGTCTTGAACCGACCAGTTAAATCAGTCTATTACAAGTATGTCAGTTTATTATTAGATTGTTTCAGCATTAGTTTATTCTGAGAGGAGACATTTATAGAGCTGTACACCACAAGTTAAAAAATGTATTGCTTAGGGTTGGGTTACTGACATTTTGGCAATTTTACCATAAATCCTGCCTACTATGGAATTATTGAGAGTTTACCTTGCATTCTATAGTCCTGTAGCTGAAAGACTTATTTTAATAAAAACACTGTTCAATATTACCTTCCTCTGGCGCCCTCTGTCGCACTAGACCCACCTGAGTCTGGCCATTTGGCTGTGACACACTACACCCACATTCTTAAGAAACTTCTTGAGTCTGCCCAGAAACATTGCCCTGTCTGTCTCCTTCCGTTCTTCTATAAAACTCTGGAGCAAGCTGTCCACTGTCAGCTGGCATCCTTCCTCTTGAGCGCTCTCTGCTTGACCTTCAATTCGAGATCTGTCCTAAACACTCCACGGAAACCACCTTCCTCTCGGTAACTGACTAATCTCTGCTCGGGCTGCCTGTCCTCCATACTTCCTCTCCCTCCTCTGATCTCTCCGTCTCAGTCTCTTGACTCTATCACTCTCTCTTCATCGCCTTCCATTAAAACCCTAGGTGTTACTCTTGACTCCTTCCTCCTTCTTTCAACACATCTCTTCCCTGACATGCACTTGCTGCTTTTTTCTTAGCAATATCTACCGAATCCATCTTTTTCTCAGTACTTACTTCACTCAAATCCTGGTCCAAGCTCTTGTACTTTCCAGATTGGACCTGTAACTCTCTCCTTGCTGGTCTCCCTGCTTTGGCTATCCGTCCCCTTCAGCTCATTCAAAATTCTGCTGCTCGTCTCGTATTCTCCCAACCTCGCAACTCTCATGCTACGCACCCTCCACTGGCTACCCATCTCTGCTTGCATTCAGTTCAAGACCCTTGTTCTTGCCTACCGCTCTCTTCACCACACCAATCCCTCCTACCTCCAATCTCTCATGTCTCCCTATACCCCCTCTTACCTTATCTGCTCCGCCTCTACTGACCGACTGGGGGGGTCACGCCTCCCCTCTCTATCCTCCCGTGCCCACTCCTTCTCTTCCCTAGCCCCTCTGTGGTGGAACCAGCTGCCAGAGTACTTCAGGGCTGCCTCCTCAAGACTCCCCTGTTTAGACTACATTTGTAGATCTTTCAATCTGCCCCTACTACTATGTACTATATTCGCCTAAGCACCACGTTGTTGGATCCTTAGCTGATGCACTACACTTGCATTATTGCTATGTCATTGTAGATATAAATGGTTGTAAGCCTAACTTGTTGCATCTTATTTCATATTGTACTTTAGCAGCACTTGTAAGTTGCCTTGGATAAAGGCGTCTCTATAATATATATATATATATATATATATATATATATATATATATATATAAAAAGATTTATATATATTATATATATATATACAATATGTATCATATTTCTGTAGATTTCAGTAGAATAATGTATACATTGCTATAGATTTCTGTAGACTAATATTCACATCATGTGTATATATTTCTATGGAATAATCCTCAAAAGTGTGTTTTTACAATGGGAATTGTAGAGGGTTGCTCTGTGGGACTTTCATGAGGGATGCTTTAAACATAAAATACGTGTATTGTGTTGGAAGATAATATAAGCTGATATATTTTCTAATTAACTTACAGCAAATGATCTGTTCCATTTCCATAACTTGTCACAGATATTGCAGATTTGTGTTGATACTATTTTATGCAGTATGTTATATATCTTTGAAACAAAATATAATTGGTTGATTTATGATTAATGTTTGCAAATTATTATTATTCATTATTCACTGACCTTAATATATGCAGTTCTTTCGACCCAACATAATTAGGCTGTACATTGGGCAAAACATTTTAATAGAGCTATGAAATATCATAATAATGAAATGTAATAATGAAGAATGCTGTCAGACCCTTTAAAAATCTGTTTACCTAAGTAAAAAAAAAAAGAATCTACAATTGAAAAGCTCTGTACATATTTTTTGGTGGATGTATAAAATAAATGAAAGTATTATTACATTTTTCAAAAGTGGGAATTAAAATTAAAATAATTTAAACTATAACATACTGTATTTCATGCCATATAAACCCATGAGATATCCTAACACATACATTATTATATGGATAATATTTTTTTGCAGTACCATGGGTAAAAGTTAACTTTATTAACAATTAATTCATTTTATAACCCAAAGCCATAAGTGCAATAGTATGCCTTTGTTGTTCTGTTAAATGAATATAATTGCCATTCACATAATTAGGGTGTTAAACAAATAAACAAATTTAACGTAGGGTCTAAGTTAAATGTGATACTTTTCATATATATATATATATATATATGGCTGTATCATTATGGCTGTATCTGGTGAGGTGGAATTATATGTGAATGAATTGTTACTAGTTTTAAATTGGACGATATATTATTTAATGACATTCTATACAAATATTAATAACAAAAAACAACAATTCATTTTATTTTAGGATACATTTAAATTGAGTTTGATTGTAAAACCGCAGCTTTCGCAGAGTAAGACCTCACTAACATGGTTGACACGTCACACAATGCTCCAGTGGGTGGTGGCTGAGGTTTAATTACACGCTTCTTTTCAACAAGACGTTTTGCTTTTCCAAATGTTGTAGTGCTAAATCTCTCGGTGACGGGGCTAGAAAGGTGAGAAATAAAATAATAAATGGAATCCATAGCTGGAATAATTTATCTGCACAAAGAGGCGTCTATTCCAATTCTATTCCATTGAAATTCCATGGCCACGCTTTCCAGGTGTCATGTTTCCCAGGCAGAATTAAGGAAATGGACCGTCTATGAGCAGAATCAGCAGGGGTAATTTAAATTGCGTGTCATCCTCTTCGCATCGGGTTATTAAACCAGTCGGGTTTTTTTTTTGACAACAACTACTGTTTAGGTAACGCTGTGTTATATGCAAAAAAACGACAAGAAACTGAAGTGCAATTTTATTCCTACGCCACTGGCCTAGGTGTGAATCAGACATCATAGCACGGCGATGCTGCGCGTATAGTATACTATACGTGTACATCATAACTGTTTGTAAAATACAAGGCATCTTGGAAACCTTTGGCTCTGCAGGATGGAGGAAATACTAAAAAAAATGCAGAAGGACGCTTCTGGAAACAAGCACAAAGCAATAAGGGAAGCCTGCGGTTTAGCGTATGGTAAGTACTGCGTGTTTCACCTGTCTTCTAGACTTCAGAATGCATGCTGGTTGGTATGCTTAAGCCGAATTGCATTTTATTACAAAATATTACAAGTAATATATAGACATGCAATGATAATATACATTGTTTTATTATTATTAATATAAATACTATTTGTATGACATGCATGCTGTTTTTGCTTATACGCAGGCAAAGTGTAAACTGTAATCCAAGGGAAACCGATTTAAGTATTTAAATTGATGCAGACGACAGAAAGAAATAATGAATGCATTGCATCACAATCTAGTGTCATTATGAGTGTTGTGCTTTTTTATTTGTTGCCTAATAGTTTTACAAGTACATACGTTTGCATTTATATACAGACAAAAATAAGTTCCATGCAATGTAGGAGTTAGGTTATGTAGCTTTTCTGTTTTGTTTTGTTTGGGGTTTTGTTTTTTGTTTTACTGAAATTATCCAAAAATCTACAAATACGTTAAGCTTTTTGTATTTTTTGCAAAAGCTTTATTATTTTTGTATTTTGGAACCTATTATAAATATATATATAAATATATTATCATATAGACAATTAATATTATACATTAACATTGTGTATACATACATTTACTTTGTATATATAATACCAAGATATTATGTATAATAATATTATATAAAAATTTAAAAAACTACTAAAATTAAAGATATATGACCCATAATATTATATATATATGTGTAGCCTATTATCCTATATGTGTATGTTGAGTAAATGAATAGTATAACACATATTGTTTCATACACAAATTGTGTAATATCTGCTGATTGCATTACTGTGTATTGGAGTAAATGAAACATATTGCACATTTTCCCCACTATAATGACATTTCTGTATTAATTTTATTTGTCAAGTACGTTGAGACTTTTAAGTACTGTGGCCACACGGGGCCTCTTGTTTTATTTTAAACAGAATAAATGGACAGACTCGGATTGCAGGTGCACACGGAATATCCGCTTTTTAATCTCTTTAACACTCGGTCCCTATGGCCTGAGACCACGCCACAGCAATAAACCCCCTAGATTATATAATTTATCTCTGTAGACTGTCAGTACCTTCTCCCTCTATTCTCCTTCCTACTCCAGTCGCTCTCACAGCCACTACCCAGCTCTCGTTCTGGCTAACCATCATAGCCTTATTTACTGCAATTGTACTTTTCTGTCTGCTCTCAGTTGTTTTCATTTATCTCTCCTGCTCTAAGGTATTCCCCTGCCTTATACCTCCCCACCCACTCTGTCACCAATCACTGCAGCACATCACTCACCCCGACTGCACCATTCCTCACAGGGTGGGGGATATATATCTGACTGGACTACTATATTCTCACGAACTCCCTTCCCCCTTCACTAACCCTCATAACCCTTGTCTAGCTACTTCCTCTCCCCCTACTCCCCCACCCACAATCCTGGTCAATACATGCACCTATTCAATAACAACATAGACAATTCCCTTCAGGGCACAGCACACTCTACAGGCCCTCAGGTCGCTACAATACATTGGTTGCCTTAACATTTTACATTGAAAGTTAATTCAGTATTTAACCACTACTGAAATCAGTTAACCAGCAAAGACCATATTTAAATCATATCTGAAATTTCACAGAGTAGACATTCTAGCAATGATTTCGCAGGATGATTGTTTTTATTCATTAGAAGACACCCAGAGTCTAAATATGGCATTTTTGGATTTGGGGGTGTGTATACATTTAAATCTTATGTAATTTTGCCTAATGCCACTTTTTAAAACTGTTTCATAATGGCATGGTATAGGAAAAAAGACCCAAACATTGATGGACAAGGTTTACACCTTCTAGAAGAATATTGCCTGAGGTATTTAGACCTGGCCTTGATTTTAAAGTGGGTTTGTAACAGCCCTTCCCTCCTCCATTCAGAGAGTACCAGCTGTGAAACAGTGTTCCTAAAAAAAACAAAAAAAAAAAGATCTCCTGGTTAAAAATGAAGGGTTAATTGTTATTTCATGGATTTAAAAAATGATAATATATGTTTTGGTTCAAGATAATATAATAATAGGCCAGCTAAAACTGCAAATACCAGAGCCCTATGGACGATGAGTCAAACACCAGAGCCCCATGGACGATGAGTCAAACAGCCCTATGGATGGACGATGAGTCAAACACCAGAGCCCATGGACGATGAGTCAAACACCAGAGCCCCATGGACGATGAGTCAAACACCAGAGCCCCATGGACGATGAGTCAAACACCAGAGCCCCATGGACGATGAGTCAAACACCAGAGCCCCATGGACGATGAGTCAAACACCAGAGCCCCATGGACGATGAGTCAAACACCAGAGCCCCATGGACGATGAGTCAAACACCAGAGCCCCATGGACGATGAGTCAAACACCAGAGCCCCATGGACGATGAGTCAAACACCAGAGCCCTATGAACGATGAGTCAAACACCAGAGCCGTATGAACGATGAGTCAAACACCAGAGCGCTATGGATCATCAATACCCAGTCGATCATATGCTTGAAATCAGTTCAAATTGTTACTGTAGTAATGTTTAGCATATTAAATCATGTTTTTATTAACCATTACATTAACCCTAACCTTAAGATAAAAAATTAACAATGTTTGTTTAACAGTTAATAAACAAAAAAATGGCCCTTAAAATAAAGCATGACCTTTTATTCTAACCAGTGAAGTTTTCATTTTAATACAGCAACTGCTATTTTAAACAGATTGTATTATGAAGTGCCCCAGTCCAACACATTATGTTTTTGTCATTATTGTATGTGCTACAAACGCTGAAAAGGGGATTCAAAGTATTGATAGTAAACTATAATGCAAACATGTTAGATAAAGTAAACTCTTACTTGGTATTTATGGTGAAGTTTGGTGAACATTGGAATTTACTATGACTGGAATCAAATTTATCTAGAACTGACACTTTTTTTATTGCTTGAAAAAAAGTTAATGGTTAGCAGATATTCAGACAGAGATTTTCATTATTTTGGAATTCATTTGATTCTCTTTATAGGGTTTATGAACAGAAAGGGTTAAATCTATGAAGTACTGTACTTACAAGAATGACAAACAAGCAAGAGTATTTCTGCAATATATTGCTGAGGTAGAAATAGGCAGCTGCAAGATACAATAAAGATGCAGTTCCTGTCAGTGATGTCCAATGTTTACAGATAGTGCTGTGATAGAAGAGGAGCTAGTATATGTTTTTTTTTTTTTTTTTTGTAGTATTAAACACACATTGCTATGCATGTTAAAACTGCATTTTTACGGAATTATCAACAAACATTATACTGGGCCAGTAAAATGTCTGTGAGGCTGGTGAATTTTTCCCTCTACTAGCCCTGGTGGCTAGTACATGGAAAAGTTAATTTCAAGCCCATATATATATATATATATAACACACACACATATATACACATATTATACATACATACATACAAATGTGCTCAAATTTGTTGGTATCCCTCCACAAAAAACAAAGAATGCACAATTTTCTCTGAAATAACTTGAAACTGACAAAAGTAATTGGCATTCACCATTGTTTATTCCATATTTAATAGAAGTTAGACTTTGCTTTTGATTTTTTATTCAACATAATATTGTAAATAATAAAACAAATGAAAATGGCATGGACAAAAATGGTGGGACCGCTAACCTAATATTTTGTTGCACAACCTTTAGAGGCAATTGCTGCAATCCGACGTTTACTGTAGCTCTCAATGAGACTTCTGCACCTGTTAACAGGTAGTTTGGTCCCCTCTTCCTGAGCAAACTGCTTCAGCTGTCTCAGGTTTGATGGGTGCCTTCTCCAGACTGCACATTTCAGCTCTTTCCATAGATGTTCAATAGAATTCAGATCAGGTCTCATAGAAGGCCACTTCAGAATAGTCCAATGTTTTGTTCGTATCCATTCTTGGGTGCTTTTAGCTGTGTGTTTTGGGTCATTATCCTGTTGGAGGACCCATGACCTGCGACTGAGACAGAGCTTTCTGACACTGGGCAGTACTTTTCGCTCCAGAATGCCTTGATAGTCTTGAGATTTCACTGTGCCCTGCGCAGTGCAGCAAAGCAGCCCCAAAACATAACCGAGCCTCCTCCATGTTTCAGTGTAGGTATGGTGTTCTTTTCTTTGAACGCTTCATTTTTTTGTCTGTGAACATAGAGCTGATGTGACTTGCCAAAAAGCTCCAGTTTTGACTCATCTGTCCAAAGGACATTTTCCCAGAAGGATTGTGGCTTGTCAATATGCATTTTAGCAAATTCCAGTCTGCCTTTTTTATGTTTTTCTTTCAAAAGTGGAGTCCTCCTGGGTCTTCTTCCATGGAGCCTACTTTTGCTCAAAAAGTGACGGATGGTGCGATCAGAAACTAATGTACCTTCACCTTGGAGTTCAGCTTGTATCTCTTTGGCAGTTATCCTTGGTACTTTTTCTACCATTCGCACTATCCTTTTGTTCAGTCTGGGGTCGATTTTCCTCTTGCGGCTGCGCCCAGGGAGGTTGCCTACAGTTCCATGGACCTTAAACTTCTTAATAATATTTACGACTGTCACAGGAACATCAAGCTTCCCCATGTTCAGTGTGGTGCACACAATGATACCAAACAGCACAGTGACTACTTTTCTCCAATTAAATAGGCTGAATGACTGATTACAAGATTGGAGACATGTGATACTAATTAAAGAAACTAATTAGTTTGAAATATCACTATAATCCAGTTATTTATTATCTTTTCTAAGGGGTACCAGCAAATGTGTCCAGGCCATTTTAGAATATCTTTGTAGAATAAGCAATAATTCATCTCTTTTTTATAGCTTCTTTGCTTTATTCTATGACATAGCAAAGGCATGCAAGTATACATGATAAAATAGCTTTTAATTTCATTACTTTTCAGGAGGAATGAAGCATTATTTCAATGAGCTGTAAGGGTACCAACAAATTTGAGCATGTCTGTGTGTGTGTGTGTGTGTCTATATATATATATATATATATATATATATATATATATATATATATATATATATATATATATATATATATATATATATATATATATATATATATATAAAATGGATTTTTTTTTTTTTACTGATACACAATGAAAACGCAACAGTAAGTTTTACTTCAATAGGTCATTGGGCACATATGCTACATAATGTTATTTACATTTGAAATAGTGAGCAGATAGTTTTTTTGATTGTTTGAGTAGTTTTGTACCTTGGGATAACAAAATATGAGTTCAAGTCATGTGATTTCATAAAGGTACTCAGTGTTTGGTGTTTGAGTTTAGTTTAAATTGCCAAAATGAGTTGATTTAAGAATCTGTATAAATAGCCATTCGAAAAAACGTGATTTTCAGGGTAACATGTTGACAGCTGAGAGATGAAATCACCATCTTCTGTGGGCCAGAGAACATCTGAGGTGGTGCAGAGAGAGTGGTGGAGTGTTTTATTCAATGACATTTTGTGCTTGACAGACCTGAAGGAAGACAGTGTGTGTGGAGACGTTGTGGTGAGCATCATGCTAACTGTTGCGTTGTTCAAGCCACTTGGTGGAGCTGTGGAAATGTGGTGATGTGGGGAGGAATCTCCTTTAACACAAGAATGCCTTTGGTCCAGATTGAGGGCAACCTTACTGCTCAGCGATACATCGAAGTCCTTGAGGCAACGGTTTTTCTGTTCCTGCAAGCCAATCTGAAGTGTCTTTTTTTTCAGCAGGACAACACAGTGCTAGGATTACAATTGCACAACTTCTAGAAAACAATATCGAGGTCTTGCCGTAGCCTGCTTTTTCTCCTGACCTGAGTCCAATAGAACACCTGTGTATCGCCAGTGCCACCCACAGGAGACGACCGCGACCAGTCAAACCTCTCCAGCTGGTTGCAGCTGCACAGGAAGAGTGGCGGAACATTCCACAGCAGTCTATTCAGAGGTCTATGCGTCAATGCTGCCAGGACTGTGTTCATACTCGGAGGTCATTCCCAACACTAACTTTGTAATGTTTTCATTTTGACAGTGTCACGTTTCGTACGAAAAACTTATGATTCTTTGATCTGTATTTTTGTTAGCCAACTTGACACAACTGTGGGAAGCACTGCAGTCAACATGGGCCAGCATCCCTGTGGAACGCTTTCGACACGTTGTAGAGTCTATGCCCCGACAAATTGAGGCTGTTCTTAGGGCAAAAGGGGGTGCAACTCAATATTAGGAAGGTGTTCCTAATGTTTTGTACACTCAGTTTGTGTGTGTGTGTGTGTATATATATATATATATATATATATATATATATATATATATATATATATATATATATATATATATATATATATATATATATATATACACACACACACACACACACACATACAGTGCCTTGAAAAAGTAATCACCCCCATCCCTTTTTTCACATTTTGAGAGTATCAGATTCTGAATTTGAAATAGATTAAATTAGGATTTTTTCCCACTGATCTGCAAAGCCTTGAACACCATGTCAAATCAAAAGAAAATTTCCAAAAGCTTTCAACAATTTACTAAAAATGAAAAACTGAAATTATCAGATTAAAAAAGTATTCATACCCTTTGTAATTGCAAGCCTAAATTTGCTCACATTTGCTTTTGTGTAAGAAATTAGTGGATTACCTGCTTTAAATTAAACTGTGAGGATAAATACCGCTCTCTCTGTATGGTCCAAAAGTATGGTACAGACTTTCAGAAGAAAGAATCAAAATGAAGACGAAAGAGCATTCTAAGCAAGTCAGGGATGTGATTATAGAGAAGCACAAATCTGTGGAAGGGTACAAAACCATTTTAAAGGCATTGAACATCCCTCGGACCTCAGTGCAGTCCATCATACAGAAGTGGGAAAAACACGAAACTACCACCACACTGCCTAGATCAGGCCGTCCCTCTAAACTATAGTTGCCAGACAAGAAGGGCACTTCTTAGGGAGGCTACTGTGAGGCCAACTGTGACTCTGAATGAGTTACAGAAGTCAGTGGCTGCGATGGACGATGATGTTCATGTATCAATCTTCAAGGCATTCCACAAAAAAGGGCCTTTATGGGAGAGTGGCAAGGAAGAAGCCCTGGCTAGAAGATCCTGCAGTTATGTGGCAGAACGTCTTGTGGTCTGATGAAACTAAAGTGGAACTTTTTGGCCTGAACGCTAAGCGGTATGTGTGGCGTAAATCAAGCACTGCACACCAGCCAGGTAACGCCATCCCCACCGTAAAGTATGGCGGTGGTAGCACCATGTTATGGGGATGCTTTTCAGCAGAAGGGATTGTCTGGCAATATTGTCAGGATTGATGGGAGGATGAATGGCAGACAATACAGAGAAATCCTGGATAAAAATCTGCGCCCCTCTGCCAAAAAACTCAAACTGCGGAAGCAGTTTGTCTTTCAACAGGATAATGATCCAAAGCACACTCCCAGAGCAACACTGGAGTGGCTAAAAATGAAGAAAATAGATGTCCTTGAGTGGCCCAGTCAGAGTCCTGACCTTAATCCCATTGAAAATCTGTGGCAAGACCTCAAAATTGCTGTCCATCACTGTTCCCCAACTAACTTGACACAGCTAGAGCAATTTTGCAGGGAGGAATGGGCAAATATTGCTCCATCATGGTGTGCAAAGTTAATGGAGATTTATCCGAAAAGACTACTGGCTGTTATAGCTGCCAGAGGTGGTTCAACCAAGTATTGACTGACCCAGGGGGATGAATACTTAAATTATGACATTTCAGTTTTTTAATTTTAATTTAATTATTTTATTGTTTACTATTTTCTTTCTTTTTGTGTGTGACTCACAAATAAAAATTCCCAATCTAATTCATCAAAATGCAAGGTTGTGAGACTCTTAAATGTAAAAAAAAAAGGGATGGGGGCTGAATACTTTTTCAAGGCACTGTATAATGTTAATTATATATATATATAGTAAAAGCTTGACAGATCGATCAATCAGCTGTTTGCACTTCATTACTGACCAATTACCCCTGTACTGTACCTTGGCTATTTAATCACTGTATGCAGTGTCAGGTTTACAGTTTGAAAAAACAGCACTGACTGGAACAGCAAGCGTGGCTGGAAAGAGAAACGCAATGTGCATCAGCACAATAATTCTCTGTGTAAATAAAATGTCTCGCTGTGCGTGGAACTCAGTCAGTCAGCAAACAATGCAACGTTACTTCAAAAAAGCTGGGGTTTCTGTAGTTGAAGAGGAGAGTGTGGACGAAAATACAACTAAAACTGAAAGTCTGGCTGTTATCTTGGCGACCAGGGCGCTCTGTCTGAAACAGACACTGATGATGTAAGCGTGCGTGCTGCGCTTTTAACACTGCAGCCTGCTATGGAGCAGGATCCGGATGTAGAGCTGAATTGGGATTTTTTCGAAAACGCTGACAAAGACCTTCCAGATGCATATCAGAGTTCTTTGCTGGAAACAATTTGCAGTAATGTAGCCTACCTGTACTGTACATTTCTGCACTTGCATTACTTTTTGTTAAATTCATAGGTTTTAATAAAAAAAAATGTATTAGTATAAGGAGTGTCTTAATAAATATTCTTAATCGCATACATGCGTGTTTATTTTATTTACTCTGCTGGTGATTTGGGGGATATTTTGAATGTCAGGTTACTGTATGGGAGTTTATACCATCCATCGCTTACTGTGGGTGAATCACCTTAACACAAACACGCCCGTACTAAGCGGTGGCAACTACATGCCAGTCATTTGCTGTGACTTCAGTTGAATCCTGTTGTCAGCAGCTTAAATTCCTCCTTTTAGCTGTATCAACTGTCATTTTGTTAAAAACACTGATTTAACTGTACGTATTTTTTATATTTTACAACACAATTTGCATTGAACACGAAATGTCTTAACCCATTACCTATCTGTTGCTAAAGCGACCAAAGCACTTACAAGAACATTTGTTAAATTAGAACATAATTTGAAAAAAATAATTATTCATAGTAGTAGTATTTGAAAATAGTCAAATAGTCGTGAGTGAATATAACAGATAACCATGACTACTCGTGCTGGCTTTAAACCAGCATGTTAGTTGTTTCTGTGTTGGTTCAGTGTTTTATGTGCATTTGTTTTGGCCATCATGTTTTTGTTTTGTCTAAATCTTTTATTTAATAAAAGAAACAAGAGCATTTGCGTCTCGCCCCGCAGTACTTGCCTGTGTGTCTGTCTCTTCCTGGCCTGACGTCACCACCAAGCCATCCGTATATATAGTCCTATAAGCAAACTCATAATCATAGGCAAATATAATAAAAACCAAATGCAGTAATTTCAGCTTCCAATTGCTTTAAAAGACAGTGAGTCCCAAACTTTAAAAGTTACTGTTGTTTATAGGTAAAAACTCAACTTTTTATTATGAATATATTGTGTTTTTATGTTTCAAGCAACATATTATGACAATTGTGGCATAAATCGCCACATTTTGTAAAATGATTTTACACTTGCATCTTTTGAATTAACATGTTTCAGTAAAATCAAATGCCCAATAAATTTTGCGTCCTGCACAGAGGGAGAATAGTGTAGTGTCGGATCCCTCATGACCTATGAATGGGACATTTTAGTGCTGCAGTGAATTGCTGGGAGGCAGGATTTGCTTGTAATTAGTTGTATGCTGTGTTCACTTTCAGTATATGTTGTGTATGTGAGTGTGTCTGTCTGTCTGCGTAGCTGCTGCAGCCTGGTTTCAACCAGGTCCTCTCTTTCCCGTCTGGTGACTATATAAGCTGCAGCCTGCGTGCTTTTGGAGAGTGTGGTGAGTGAGTGGCAGCAAGTGTTGGAGAGCAAGAGTCAAGAGGCTATCCATTTGTTACCTTCCTTTCAAAAACCAACGGCACTTTTAAGCGCCAACCTAGCCTGCAGCTGGAGGAATAAACGGCCCTTTTAGCGCCAAAGAAATCCTGTTGTAGCGTCTCTTTCTTCCCGCTGAACCCAGGGCAAGCCACCATCACAATACAAATGAAAACGTCATTAAGTGGGATTGGCATTGGGGGAGAAGGAAGGCTTCAATTCATTGACTGTTTTGTAAGCATTATCAATGCTTATTCACCACTGTTTTTTTTTTTAAAACGAGATTGTGAACGTGAGAGTATATGTGTACATTTGTTTTAAGTACTCGCCCAGAGGACAGAGACACAGACATCAGCTAGTTCTAATCAGATGTAATTCACCTTGGGCAAGCATGAGTTTCTAACCCTAGTCTTGCTCTGAAAAGTGATATCCTTTTATCATTTGAAAATACTGTATCTCAATTAAACAAAGTGACGTCCAAATTAAACGACATAAGTAGCATTGGGAAGAACAGTCTCCCAGAGCTGTATCCCATATAAACAGACATTCTGATTTATCAATATCCTGAATAGGTGTCACCGACTGTAGAAGTGCAGTACATTTACATTTTGATATCCTCTAGTATCTTGTAGTTACTTTTACATTCTTTCGAAATTGTTGTACTTTTGATTATCGTTGGACTTCAGTGCATTATTAAGTACAGTGCTCTGGGTTTTCATTTTTTTACGTTTCTTGCATGTTTTAACAAATACACATTTTACAGGACTTTATAATATTTTGATTCAGAGCAGTGAATAATTTTAGTTGGAAGTATAGTATAAATACATAATTTGTAAAGACGCTGCAATTCTTGCTGGATTGAACGCCAGTAAACTTAAAGGGGGAGTGTTTTGTTGGTATTTATACTTGGAATTTTTTATATAAACTTTATACAGCCTGCTATATTGATTTTAGTGCAATAACTATAACTCCTCCTGTTTTGAATGAGCGTGAACAATCAATTGACGTAACAGCGTAACTCCAAATTATATGCAGTTTAGCTTCACTGATTCAAAGCTGGTCAGAAAAAAAACAGGTACCCAACTTTAGAGCGCTAGAGAGAACTGCAATCTAACAGTTCAATTTCTAACTGCTAAAAACAAAAAATCAAATACATATAACTACAGAGGAAAAAATCACTGTTTTTGTTTTTTTTGTGTAACCCATGTAAGATCTTTTTTCTTCTTTTTTTCAACCTAACAGAGACCCTTGAAGCACAGAATGGATCAATCGATATTAAGCCATTTCAGCTGAGGTAAAGTAACAAAGCTTTTAATTTGTTTTGTTCAAGAAACATACAACAGTCCCCTCCCATGACACAGTAGTGTGTGTTAGAAATGATGAGAAACAAACAAGTGCCATTGTCCGAGCAGGTACAATGTTTCTTTCACCTTTGTAATTGCTCAGTGGTTTAACTGTTCTTTGAAGGCTGGTAGAGGCATTGTGGTCAACAGATGGTCCTCAAGAACCCCAATTAGTTAAACCATTTCCTTTTTTCTTTCTTTAATTTGTTATAGTTTTAACACAAAGCAGTAACTAGCCACACATTATTTACCGTTTCAGTGGCGAAGTACTGTTTTATGTACACTGGAAAACTGGATGATTACATATTGGTCTTCCATTTGAAACAGTACCTGGAGCTTTGGTGGTACATCAAGGCACTAGGGTTCAAAACTAGACTGTATCTGAGTTGCAGCTTTGCTAGCCATATATCATTTAAGCTGTATTTTCTGGACATTCCTGGACAGATAATTGACCGCAGCTACAGGAAGCAACTCTCATCTTTCCAAACTGACACAGGAGACCTGACAGGAGACATTTGTGTTCTGCTAGTTCTGTCCATTACCACTAGTGTAATGCAGGGTGAAATAAAATTAGTTATTAAACATGTATCCTGACTGGGAAAAAGTCTGGTCAAATATTTTATATATGTATAATAAATTCAATGGAATGCTGTTAGTTTGAAACTTTATGAGGATTGTATAAACTAATTAAATCCCATTCAAAGTTATTCAAACAGAACTAAGACCATATAAAACTAGGTATTTTATATGTGTTGGTACTCGGGTAGCCTGACTGGAAAAATGGTAGTAAATTGCTTCTTCACTTGTTTTATTACGTTTTCCATTAGACATTGTATCTATCGGCTCATATTCCTCTGGGAAACAAACAGAAAATGATAATAAAAAAACTAAATTTGTAGTGCCTCTAACAAAAAATTGAGGGTGCTACAACCCACTTTGTATACGCATATACACTTTATTATGCATAAATACATTTCAACAACAAGTGGACCAGGGTGAACAGCAAGCATTTAAACAGCAACCTTTAAACAGCAACCCAGAGGGAAGAAGTTACAGGAGAGGAGTAATTGTTTGAACAAGTTAAATAATAATAGTAAACTGTAAAAAAAAAAAAAAAAAAAAAAAAAAAAAAAAAGTATCCACTGTTAGGTTATGGAGTGTACTGATGCGAATGGGAATGAATGTGCGACTAAACTAAAGTTTATTGATAGAGGGTAGTTTACATACAGAGTGAGTTGTAAACAAGGGAGGAGAAGGGTTATTACTAGGCTTGCCACTTCTCAATTTTAATCGGTAA
This sequence comes from Polyodon spathula, assembly GCF_017654505.1. Classification (NCBI taxonomy): domain Eukaryota; kingdom Metazoa; phylum Chordata; class Actinopteri; order Acipenseriformes; family Polyodontidae; genus Polyodon; species Polyodon spathula. The sequence continues at coordinate 40,811,887 of NC_054539.1, read as the reverse complement.
AACTTGTTAAACGTTGAATTCCCAAAAAATATGAATTCGACTGAAATAAATTTAAATACAATAAATGTCAGTAAAACCACTTGCTATTTTTTATTTTCTTAACAAAAGTAATTCTTTTAGAAATCCTCTCAGTAGTTTTTTTTTTTTATAATTTTTATGCTTGCTGTCTGTCCCGTCTCCGTTCCGCTCTGAATGGCTGGGGGTCGCTGTCAGTCATCTCAGTGGTCTGTTTGTACTGTAGTTTCATTCTGTTCTGACAGATCTCATTGAAGCAGTGCTATAATGCTCTCATTTGCCAGCTACAGAGACATTCAAAGCGCGTACTCTGAAGTTAGTGGGTTAAAGAGTACGGAAGCTTTTGCTTTAGGTATACGGTGACAGTTACTAGTTTGATTTGAAAATGGGGCGCAAGAGAAAAACACTTAATGAATGTTGTGCACAATACCCTGGCCAATGGCTGAAGTCTCCGCAGCAGGACGAAGCGGGCCCGTCTGACTTGCCTTCCAGTTACTCCGAGTCCAGCTGTGCTGAAGCAGGAGAGGGAGCTCAGACTCCAAATAATATGCACAAGTTAGTTCTGTTCAACTATCTAATGTTTTGTTCTGTTATTTTTACTCGGAAATTTATGTTATAAAGGTCTGTGTAAAACACTTTATATACTGCGTTTACTACGGTTTATTTGAGACCATTTTTAAATGTATAGCTCAGATGTGACCAAACGTTAATTCAATTAGAATGTTTGTAACCATGGTTTTGTTGCATGTTGAGTATGATGAAGGGGTTTCGCTAAATGAGACGTTTGGTTTTGGTCTGGTTTTGTTTAAAGTGTAAAGGTCGATTTCACCCAATTGCTGCTTACATTGAAAAATAAAGATTGAAAAAAACTGTAAATTCTTTCTAAAATAAATGTTGATATTAATCATCGATTTGGCAAAAAAGTCAAAATCGAATAGTAGCAAGCCTAGTTATTACCAGATAAACTGCAGTGATAATTTGTTCCTGTATTATGGTGTGTTGCCAATAAATATCACTTGTTAGGGGACATAAATACCCTGTAGATAGCAGTGACCTTTCAACCATGTGTATCTGCAACTACCATTTGTAATGAAGGACAGCTGACCAGGGCTGCCAGCTACTTTTACAAAAACCTGCCTACTTTCCTGAAAGAAACCATAATAAGAAATAACAAAATTAAAAAGCATGGCCCCAGGGTTGAATTTATCACAGCTGCGCACTAAGTTCTGTGCAGCTGGATGTCTTTAACAATCTCACACAAGCAATCCACAGTGGAAATGGCAGTTTGATTTGCCACTAGAAATGCTAGCTTCAATTCTGTCCTTCTCTTTGTTATTTTATTCAAGGTAGAATGTGGAGTAGCATTGTTAATATGTTTTTTGTTTTTGCATGTCTTATTGAAACTGCAGTATTTGCAGAAGCCTTTGGCTCTGTCTCCTGAATCAGCAATTCAACTTGCTAAAAAGAAAAGACTTGGCTATTTACTTTCACTGTTTAAAGATGCACTCTATTAAATAACTTTTTTTTCAAATACAGTAGAAACTGAAAAATGTCAGCATGAATAAAAAGCTCTGTATTTATGTGAAAATAAGCCATTTGTAAGGGAATTGTCTTAATCATGCTACATTTTACATTGCGGTCTGAACTTCAAAAACATGTTCTGTTATTTATGTTATTTAGGTATTTACTTATGCTGTATCAGCTATATTTAAGCAAAATACTGTAAAACCATAAATGTTTGCGACCAAAATATCTGGCAAATCACACATATAAAACCTATTTTGCTCAAGAAATGTTGGCGACCTGTTGCACTGGCAGTAGTATGTTACTTCATTATATGCCAAAAATGTGTTTTTTTTGTTTCCTTCATATGCAAAAAGCGCATAATAAAAGGTTTGGAAATATTTATGGCTTTACAGTATTTAAAGTCATATTTCCAACCTTGCCTCATTATTTTGTCTGACTTGTATATTAAATATGAAATTCAGACTCTGCTAATAGTGGAAAATGAACTGCCCCCTAGGGAAGACTATTGTTACCAGTAGGTCCACGTTGCAATGTCCCTGGCCTGTGACTACGGGCATTCTAGTCCCCTGTAAAATATTGTCCCTCGGGTCAATAATTTTCCACTGTAGCCCTCCTCTCCAGTCCATATTTACTCTATATATATCTATATCTATATAGATATCTATATCTATAGATATATATATATATATATATATATATATATATATATATTATATATATATATATATTAGATAGATACTTTACTTTTTAAAAGAAAAACTTTTTCTACTTTTAAAGAAAAAAACATTTGACGTTTACAAGGCAATAAAACAGAAATTACAGTATTACATAATCAAGTATTTAAATATTGAAAAGAATAGAAAAAACAGCAAATTACAAATACATATTTAAATTCCTTTCATCAGTCTCACAAAGTGCATCAGAAATGCATCAATTCAATGAAAACGTTTCCAGATAATTTACCATACTGTAATATTTAAAATTCAGTTTAATCCTGTTGATAACCAGCATTCTAGAAACAGTAACTACTTTGGTTTTACCAGCATCAGCAATGTGAGCCTTCCTGCTTTTTGAAATAGAGAGCTTGACTTGCCCTAATAGGAAATTTGCCAGCAGACACAAAGGTTTTTTCCTTTTTGTGTAAGGTACACCAAAGATTAAAGCACATTCAGAAAAATCCAAAACAAGGTCAACAAACAAGCACTTTTTCAAAACAAAAAGGGGGGTTAAACAGTTACAGAAAGCAAAACCATGAAAAATTATCTTTCTGGCAAAAAGGGCATTTGTCTGTTATTCCAGGATCTAGGATACACAGGTATGAGTTGACAGCAACGATGGTATGCATGAGTCGCCACTGCAGGTTCCCTGATCTCTTGTGTAGAGGAGGTTTATAGAGACTCCTCCAGGCCGGTCTGGCCTACTCTCCCACCTCCAGCCACACCCTCCAATGTGTGTCTGGAAGTTTGTGTAATTGTCTTTTTGTGATGTATTTTAATACACATTTTCATTTTTTTTTTTTGCCCTCTATATTTGCCAGGGGGAGATCTGTCAAGTTTTCCATTTTTAACAGGCGGCCTTCATCTTCCCCATTCAGATGAGCAGATGGGGAACTCAGAGGGGAAAGGGGTCTCATAAGACCAGGTTCTTTTCTGAGAAACCTTTTTTTGAGAATTTCCTGCCGCTGTATGGACAGGGCTGTTTGAAACTGATAAAGTAGCCTCCCAGCTATTCTCTCGGCGTGTAACCCCACAGCTGATGACAACTGTTGTGGACTTTTTCATTTATAGTTTTTCATATCACCTCAGCTTTTACCATTGACTTTGTGAAAGTCTGAGGATTAAAAATGACAGGTTCCTCTAGCAGCCAATAAAAAACAAGAGTTCAGTCATATGACCCCAGCCATTTAGCATACAGTTTTTATTCCGACGTAGGAAGGAGCAACAGTACTTTGTCTCCTGGATGAAAAGTTTGAATGCGTGTATTTTGAGCCAATTGACCAACCAAATCCAGTGCTCCTCCCACCCCTCTTTCACCAGATCGAGGATGCCACAAGGGCCTTGAAGGGGGAGAACCCTGTCGAACTCTGTGCTGCCTCTCTCACAGCAAAAAAGGAGGTAGGGAAGAAGCATTGCAAAATGCCTTTTTCTCCTGAATCACAAAATGTCTCAGCATCTGCTTTTAAAGTCTGATTGAAACATTCCACCAAACCATCTGTCTGTGGATGATAAACAGAGGTTTGGATGGGACGTATTTTGAGTGTTTTGTATACTTGTTGTAATCTTTGAGACAGTCATTATCTCATTGGGAATCCCTACTCTGGCTATAATCTTCACTAGTTCTTTGGCTATCGCAGATGCACCTCAATGGAACTGCTTCCGGGTATCGCGTTGCATAATCTACCATCACTAATATACGTGTATACCCGGAATGCCTTCAAGGGGTGGAAATAATCGACACATCATTATAAAGTCCTACCCAATAAAATAGAGCCAATATGCATTCCCTAGTTTTGTCGACACCGAAGTGTCCCGAAAAATGGATGTCATCTGAGGTCTCATGACCTCAGACCGATAAGACTGGGGAATCATTAATTATGTTACAGTCTGTCTATTGCCCTTTTATAATAAAATCTGGATATACTAACCGCCCAGCGCCTTGAGCACCCTTACATTCAATAGACCTCCAAGTGTGTGCCAGTGTGGAATACTGGTCCATCACTCTATACTTCGGTCCAACATCAAGTATATCGAGAGGGAATGGAGTAGCCTTTCCCCTGGATGGCCCAGTAACCTCGCCCACTCGGTCACACAGCTTGCCAACCCCCTTTGTTTGGCGTTCTCCCACCAGACCCCAGCCTCTTCTCATTTATGCTCTCTCCCATTTTTTGATCCATCTCTTTGTTTTTCTAGGACAAAAGTGGAGGAAAACATCCGTTATAAAGGGTAAAATCTCACCAATGGCTTCCCCTTTCTTTTTTTCTTCCACTTTTAGAGAGAGCTGTTCGAATTAACGTCTGCTCCATACCCTGCTGTGTCCACTAATGCATGAGTTTTCACTTTCCCTATAACCACATAAACAATACAAGGCCCCTTCTGACCACTTCCCCATCGCATACCCGCTTCTGATGCCAAATAACATGTCTCCACATCACACCCCATTGCAAATGGGCATGACCTGGCGATTGCTCCTGGCTGTTGGCAGGTGAAACAAATAGGAGGGGCACAGGGAGCTGAGGTTATATATCTGCAATGGGGCAGGGCCAGCAGATCTACCCCAGCTGAGGACCAACCTTTTCCTTCATGGTGGGGAGGTAAGGTTGCCCATTGGGTAGGAAGTAGGTCTAGGAAGTCTTGGTCTAGTCCTGGGTAGTGGTAGAACTGGGAGAGGAATCTGTGCTCTGCTGCTTTGTGGTAATAGAGCGAAAAGTAGGCCGGTCTTGGTGGAGATCGGGGAGTCCTCGAAATCCTCTGCCAGTTTTACGGCAGCTTCCAGGGTGTCGGAATTGTGGCTTTGTATCCAGGCCTGGGTTTCGGCGCCGACTACATGGCAGAGCTGCTTGGTGATGATAGCCTGACTGTATCCATGTCTTCCGAGCGGGGCTTAGCCAGTGCACGATGTGGTCACACAATCGCTGCGCGACTACCCTGGGGTGTGTATCTGGCAATCTCTGGTACTCCCTGAATCGTACCGTGTGTGTTTTCCCCTGTGATGTTCAGGCAACTGAGAATGGCTTGCTTCACCAGGTCATATTGGGTGGCTTCGGTGTCCGTCATGGCCTGGAAGGCTGCCTGGGCTTCCCCGCCCAATCAGGCAAGGCTCTAACTGGCTAGTGCAGAACTCCCGGGTCCATGATGTGCCTTTAGCCAACCGCTCAAACGCGACCAGGTATGCCTCTGGGTCTTCCTCCACGGCCATCTTTTGTGCCCAAGCTTTTAGGTCCGTCGTCACAGGTCCTGTTGATGCATTGGGCATCATTACAGTTCCGACCCTCTCAATTAGAGCCGTGTACCTCTCCTCTGTCCTTCTCTCCTTGGTTTCCTGTCTGCTAGTCATCGTCTCCAGCAGCGCAGATAGTGTAGGGTGATCCATCCTGTGTTCTGACACCACTTGTGGCAAAGTGGTTTGCAGTGTACGGGTGTAGTGGACATGTGATTTGTAAGAGAAGACAGACAACAAAGTTCACGGTCCAAACAGATCTTTATTTTGTTTGTAATCCAGGTCATTGCAACCATAAATAATAATCCCAGGCAATACACAGCAATGTGTATTGCACTGTTTTAAACAACAGGTTATAGTCCCAAAATAATAAACATAGAAAGACAGACACATTATCACGAAGTCCAGAGTGAGTGCTAACGTGCAAGTTGTGAAGTACAGTTTATTTGCATACAGTTGTGAAGTGTTGTCCGGGTTGGCACTGGCCTTAAGCAACAGCTCCAGGTGCGTGTTAGTCGTCTAATAACAGCAAACCAGTGTAATTAGACACGACAAAATAAACACTCTCTCACTGTACTTTTTTGGGTCTTTAGCGGTTTGCTTGCAGCCATAACAAAGAAACAGACGCTTGGCCATGTCCCCTTTCATACCGTCAGTCACGCCCCCTTGATTAGCGAGTGCAACCGTTTCTCCTCCAATTCGCGGTTGCCACATCGCTTCTCGTCTGGGTCAATGGCTTGCTATACCGTGGCTCTGCCCCCTTTCTAGATTGCATACCTTCCACCTTTTCCTGGAATGTCAGGTCGGGAGGGAGATTTATAACCAAGATTAATTCTTTTTGTCACAATAATACAATATTTATCTATGAAACATAGGTATCAATTACTGTAGATAAACTAAAGTGCCATTTTATTACACTCAGTCAGGATTTGATCAGTGACCAAAAAAAATAGCCTAACCATTTCGCGATTTGAGCATTTACAAATTATCAGAGAACAAAATTAAAGTTTTTTTCTCTTTTGAATTATTTTGCTCAAATTATAAAATGGAAAATATAAAATAAACAAATACTGAAACAGAAAGGAAGAAAAGATTATTTTGGTGTTTGATAATTTATAAATGCTCAAATTGCAAAATTGTTATTTTTTTTTCGGTCATTGACTGACTCCTGACTCTGAGTGTAACATTATACACTACCGGCCAAAAGTTTTAGAACACCCCCATTTTTCCAGTTTTTATTGCAATTTAAGCAGTTGAAGTCCAGTGAATAACCTGAAATGGTACAAAGGTAAGCGGTAAACTGCCAGAGGTTAAAAAAAAAAGTTTAGGTTACCAAAAACTGAAAAATAATGTACATTTCAGAGTTATACAAAAAGGCCTTTTTCAGGGAACAAGTAATGGGTTAACAACTTACAGCTGTTCTGCAGCAATGGAAGTAAATTGAGCCTTGAAAGTTGATGCTAACAATTCCTACAGGTGTCCCAACTTTTGTTGATTACTTACAAACCCTCTGTCTGTATAAAAGCAGTGTTGGAACAGACTGTGTTACTACACCCTCTTAAGCATTATTTGGACAATATTGTACTGCAGGAAGTAGTATATTGCTCTCATAATGGCAAGAAAAAGGCAATTAACAAAGGAAGACAGACAGACCATTATAACCCTTAAAAGTATAGGTCTTTCCTTTAGAGAAATTGCAAAGAAAGCCAAGGTGTCAGTGAGTACAGTTTCCTACACCATCAAAAGGCACTTGGAAACTGGAGGAAACTCTGACAGGAAGAGGTCAGACCCAAAGCCACAACAGAATCAGAAGACAAGTTTCTGAGAGTCAACAGCTTGTGTGGTAGGCAGCTCACAGGACAACAGCTTCAAGCACAGCTTAACACTGGTCGAAGTAAGCAAGTCTCAGTTTCAACTGTGAAGAGAAGACTTTGAGCTGCAGGTTTGACAGGTCGAGTGGCAGTAAGAAAGCTTTTGCTAAGATGGCAAAATAAGAAAAAGAGGCTTGCCTGGGCCTTGAAGCACCGCCAGTGGACTACTGAAGACTGGAAGAAGGTCTATGGACTAATGAATCAAAATTTGAAATCTTTGGTTCTTCACGCAGGGCTTTTGTACACGGTCGAGTAGGTCGAAAGGATGGTTCCTCGGTGTGTGACACCAACTGTCAAACATGGAGGAGGAAGCATGATAGTCTGGGGCTCTTTTGCTGGATCCAGAGTCATAGACTTGCACAGAGTGAGTGGCACCCTGAATCAAAACTGCTACCACAGCATTTTGCTGCACCCTGCAATACCCTCTGGTATACGCCTAGTTGGTCAGGGGTTCATCCTACAGCAAGATGACCCAAAACATACCTCCAGGTTATGTCAGAACTACCTTAGAAGAAAAGAACAAGACAGTAGGCTTAAAATCATGGAACGGCCAGCACAGTCTCCAGACTTAAACCCCATCGAGCTGGTTTGGGATGAACTGGACAGAAGGGTGAAAGCAAAGCAACCTACAAGGCAACACATTTGTGGGAACTTCTGCAACAGTGTTGGGGAGAACTTTCTGAACAATATTTGATTTCCATTGTAGAAAGAATGCCACGAGTGTGTTCGTCTGTTATATCTGCAAAAAGTGGCTATTTTGATGAGTCAAAAAATTAGATTAAATTTTGTTAAACAGAACTATTCCATGATTTCTTTTTTATCTCCAGTTGTTTATTTGTTGTATGCTTTAATTTATGAGTACAGTGAGACATTAAACTGCGTAAATCTCAATAAAAACTAGAAAAATGGAGGTGTTCTAAAACTTTTGACCGGTAGTGTATGTATGTGTGTTAAGACGGCAGATTTTAGGACCATAATAAACAGCACTAGGAGTCAGGAACCAGGGGCCTTTGAAATGCAAACTGTTTATGTTGACTGTACATCAACAAAATGTTAAACATTAATTTAATTAATTAATTAATTCAATCCAAGTTATTGTTTTAAAAATATAAATGATCCCAGATAACTGATTGTATAATTTTTTTAGGAAAGAGTTTGTTTTTGTCGTTTTCGCGATCTGTGATATTTGTTGTGCCCTGCTCTTGTATTTTGTGGCTTTATAAAACAGTGAAAGGTTAATTATCGCAGTCTGCTGGATGCTCTTATTATACTTTGACTGCATTCTGTCCAGTAGATGTGTTTTTCTTAGTGGGCAAAATCATAAATGAAATAAATAAATGACCACGACAATTAAAAATATTGATGTTAGAATTTATATTGTGATTTATCTTTTTATCGTTATATTGCAACATCCCTATGTAGGATGCACTTTTGCCGTTTTCTTCATCAGCATCTATACAAAAAGAGTTTTTGCCTTCTTGAAGTAGTACTGTAGTTTGTAATAGAAATCCTTAATGTTCTCTTCATTGCATCACAAGGACGACTTGATCCTGCAAACATTTGAGATAATAAAATGGAGGGGGGGGGGGGGGGGGGGAAGACCACTGGCCCTCTGGCCCTCTGGCCCTCTTATTCTCTTTTCCAGCACTTTTATTCTCCCTGCAAAGATCGCAAGGCTCTCCATGCTGAGTCTGACTTCTCAACTAGATAACTGAGTAAGCCAGGGAGACCTTGGTTTGTCCTCCTATCCTTTCTTGTTTCCCAACCTTGGTCGAATTGTTCGGCCTCATCCCAGCGATGGAGGTTCTCTGAGTAGTCAGGGGGAAACCCCTGTTCTGTTACCAAGTTACAAGCACATTATTCTAGTAGTCCCTTATGCAGACCTGGCTCCTGCCTCATGAAATAGTGTTATAATTAAGCTATATCATATTAAGTTTTTTAAAAATAAAAATGTGGTAACACTAAAATGTATCATATACCATTGTTGTAGCAGCAGTAAGTATTCTGTAAATATTTTGTCTAAGAGTTGTTAAAAAGTTTAAAGCTTATATAGATGTCAGGGCTTGTTTTCAGAAGATGATCATACATATATACACACATACAAACAGAGGTCAAACATCCCTTCCTGTGATTTTTTTTTACTGGGCTTTAGTGGAACAGAATGCAGAATTTGTGGTAATTGACTGGTCTTGGTTCTTGACCCAGGTTTCAACTTCAAGAAACAATGGGTCAAATAAATATAGTTTTCAAAAATAAATATATATAATATAATTTTTACATCCCATGCAAGTATACAATATGTACTGTGTGTTGCATGCATTTTATATTGTGTTTATTTATTTATATAACAAGGACCAGAGAGAGGTCTGAATTTCAAAACCCTGTGGTTATGAATAAATTAAGTTTCTTCACAGTGAAGAAAAACAAGCAGCAAATGCAGTGTGCTTCCTTGGCTGGCTGAACTAGCTGTGATAAATCTTCTCACTATAAGCGCAATAACGTAGCTCAGATGATGAAAGGGTTGCCTTCTGCCCCTGCAATTCTTGCTGACAGAGGGGTTGAGTGCATCACTGCGGCAAAGGTGGGAAAGGGAATCGAAGCAAGAATTAAAGGAGTTTTAAAGCATTGTTTACTGTAGCACATTATCATCATTTGGCCTCTAGGCAAATGTTGTAATTTTATTTTAAAAAAAATATACCATGTCAAATCATTGCCATCTGTAAGGTTTTATGGCAGTTAAAACCCATTTTACAATATATTAAGGTTGTTGTGTTTTTTTTTTTTTTTTTTTTTTTTTTTTTTTTAATACTGTTTAAATAATTCCCAGTCTAATGCTTGATAAAACAATTGTTACCAAGGGAACAGTGATCCAACACTGCAGATTTGTATACAAGCCTGGGAAAGAGAACTCTGCACAGATCAGCAGACCAGTATACTAATGTACCTGGGTATCTTTGCCAGGTTTTTTTTATTTAATTACATTTTTCAGTATATGACACAGAAACGTTTCCTGTAAAATAAATGAATGATACAGTAGTTTGTATATTTTTTCATATTTATTAAACAACCAGTTTCTGACTTAGAATACTGTAAGCCATAAATATTGCCTTTTATTATGTGTTTTTTGCGTATATGGGGGGGATGCAGACATTTTTGGCACGAGTATAAAATTCCACAAATAATACATACTTTACATATTGCAATAGGTCACCAACATTTCTGGAGCAAAGTAGGTTTTTATAGTACACAATATATGACACACATTACATTTCTGTATTGTTACGTGGTTGCTTTTTATTAAAACATTGGTAACATATAAAGTCTTGAAGAGTAGCTTGTTATTTGCATGTTTACATCTTAACCTGAATAGTTTTACTGTGCTTTCCAGTATTTAAAATGTCCATGATACGTTATTTTTACATGTGTGAGCAGATAATGTAGTAAATGAAAATGTATGCAAAGCCAGTAGAGAAGGATCTTTTTGTAAGCTTAAAAGTAAGACCTCCCTATATAAACAATTAAAGATATGTTTCATAACTTCATACTTATAACTGCTGTATATAATTTGAACTGGCATACTAGCTCCTGACATGAAATGAATGGCATTCTGTAGAATTTGCTGAATCTTCGGTATCCATTTTTAAAACTGCAGTTAGCAACCTTTTCATTGCTGGCTGACAGTCTCCCCAAAATATTTTCTTATTTCAGCATCAAGCTGATGTACTGTAAACTGCATTATCTTTTGTCAATGTTGGTAGAAAAATGACTGCCTCAAAGGTGAAGCTAAGTTTTGTTAACTGAGCTTCTGTGTCTCTAGAGAAGACTTTGAACTCTAATTATTTCTTTGCTGCTGACATTCAAATTGAAGCTGTCAAGTGTTGGTAAATTCAAAGACAGATTTACTGTTGGGAATACGTCTGACACCAGGAGCACGTTTCATGAAAGGTCTGCGATTGCAATATGCTTGTGAGGACGCAGGGGTCAGTAACTATATAGTAATCAACTTTAAAGCACAATGACCGATTTACTTAATTACATATGTAACACCCATTTAAAAATGTGTGTGTATTTTTCCCTCTTCTTTTTTTCTCTCGTCTGTACTGTTTCATTTGGTCAATGCACAGTAGGCAATGCGGTTCAGCGCGTGCAGTTCTGTTTATCGGTACAGTTGGCGCGCAAGCAGCTGTGTACTGTCTAACTGTTATAGTGCACGGTGTTCATAGGAACAACTTTTGTGTTGCCTGCGTTAGTGTGCACGATGAAGCAAACGTATATTTCTCCTTTCTCGGGCAAAGCGTACTGCTCAACCTCCCTATTCTCCTTTTGCGCAGGGTTTTAATAGAATGTTTTTGTGGTCCAATAATATTAACAGGTATGGAATACATTTTACATAAACCAATCAGAACCCAGGTGCCCAGGGATAGCGACCATTGCCTGGGACGTTAAGATGTTAGTCAAATGAATGCGAGACAGTTGGGACTCATCCTCTACCGGAGAACCTTGAACCTTCAGTCAGCCCTGGTTTTTCCTTTTCTTCAGAGAACTTAATGTTTGTTTTTCTGCTTGTCTGGTGCCTGGCTGTTATCAGTGGTTCTCTCTCTCTCTCTCTCTCTCTCTCTCTCTCTCTCTCTCTCTCACTCTCTCGATTTTGTAATTAATCATTTCCCATTAGTTTTTTGTGTAAAAAAAAAAAAAAAAAAAAAAAAAAAAAGGAAGTTTTTAATTTTTTTTTTTTATTATTCTGTGCTGCTTGACATTTTTTTAAGCCCTCTTAGGAACTATGTTTAATGCAAAAGAGGCCGAAGAGGACCGTGTTTTTTTTGTTTGTTGTCGTTGTTAACATTGTTGGGGATTACAAAGCTTTAAATACTTTCTGGGACCTCCAGCTGTTTTCTTCTGTCAAGTGCACCAACTATACTGATAACATTTAAAGCACTTTAATTAGGACTGTAAAATATATTTTTATATATTATAGTATATCTTTTATAGTTTTGATTCTCTCTCTCTCTCTCTCTCTCTCTCTCTCTCTGATTTTTTGCACACTTTTCACATTGAATTTGGTCAGATATTTTTGTAGGTTTTAGGAGTATATAGACTGAGTCTGAGAGAAAAAATGACACCAAAGTTTGGTGCTTCTTTCATTTGTTTGGTCTGTAAGGTAATCAAACATGCAATCTTCAGGTGTGAAAAAGTTATCCCCCCCCCAGTTAACTCAACCCAATTAAAGGGATAATTAGGGTCAGGTGTTTGAATACTTTGGTTAACAATCAGGCCTGATTTGGGCCAGCCCTGCCCAATATAAACCTGACTAACTTTGGCCCTTACCATCAGAGTGAAGTTGTCAGTACACAGGTTCTAGAGGCACATCATTCCACGATCAAAAGTAATTCCTGAAGACCTCCTGAAAAAAAGTTGTTAATGTCTGTTAGTCTGGAAAGGGTTACAAGGCCATTTCTAAGGCTCTGGGGCTCCACCAAACCACAGTCAGAGCCATATTGTCCAAATGGAGAAAATTTGGGACAGTAGTGAATCTTCTCAGGAGTGGCCGTCCTGCCAAAATCTCTCCAAGAGCAAGGTGTAAAATTGTCCAGGAAGTCACAAAGAACCGTAGAACAACATCCAGGGATCTGCAGGCCTCTCTCGCATCGGCTAAGGCCAGTGTTCATGACTCCTCCATCAGAAAGACAAGGGCAAAAATGGGATTCATGGCAGAGTAGCAAGGCGGAAACCACTGCTCACTAAGAAGAACATGAATGCTTGTCTCAAGTTTATCAAAAAGCACCTGGATGATCCTCAAGAGTTCTGGAACAATGTTCTATGGACAGATGAGTCAAAAGTGGAACTTTTTGGCCTACATGGACCCCATTTTATGTCTGGCGGAAACCAAACACTGCATTCCATAGTAAGAACCTCATACCAACGGTCAAGCATGGTGGTGGTAGTGTCATGATTTGGGGATGCTTTGCTGCATCAGGACCTAGACGACTTGCCATCATTGAAGGAACCATGAATTTTGCTCTGTATCAGAGAATTCTACAGGAGAATGTCAGGCCAACCGTCCGTGAGCTGAAGCACAGCTGGGTCATGCAGCAAGACAATGATCCGAAACACACAAGCAAGTCTACATCAGAATGGATGAAGAACAAGAAATTTAAAGTTTTTGAAATGGCCTAGTCAAAGTCTAGACCTAAACCCCATTGAGATGTTGTGGCAGGACCTGAAACGAGCAGTTTATGCTCAAACCCACAAATGTCACTGAGTTGAAGCAGTTCTGCATGAAGGAGTGGCCCAAAATTCCTCCACGGCACTGTGAGAGCCTGATCAATAACTACAGGGAGTGTTTGGTTGCAGTTATTGATGCTAAAGATGGCGTATCCAGTTACTGAGTTTAAGGGGTTGATTACTTTTTGACACGGGGGCATTGGGTGTTCCATAACTTTCTTTAATAAATAAATGAAATAAATATCAACATTCTCTGTTATTTGTTCACTCAGGGTCCCTTTTATCTAATATTAAATTTTGGTTGAAGATCTGATAACATTCAGTGTCAGAAATATGGAAAAATGCAGAAAATCAGACAGGGGGCAAATACTTTTTCATGGTACTGAGTGCGTGTGTGTGTGTGTGTGTGTGTGTGTGTGTGTGTGTGTATGTATGTATGTATGTATATATATATATATATATATATATATATATATATATATATATATATATATATTATATATATATATATATATATATATATATATTATATATATATATATATTATATATATATATATATATATATATATATATATATATATATATATATATATATATACATGTATGGTGTGTGTATATATTATATGTATATATATATATATATATATATATATATATCTATATATATATATATATATATATATATATATATATATATATATATATATATATATATATATATATATGTGAGGTGATTTAAGAATTGAGAACTCTAGAATTTTGAGAACTGCATTGATAGTTGGGAACAAGGAATTATTTTTTATTTTTATTTGCCCAGGTGTACAGAGATCTCAAAGACTGGAAAATTAATAGAAAGGTTTTGTTTGGAAACTAAACTTTTATATATTTGTTTTATTAATATAGACAGTTAACAGCAATTTTATAGTATATCTGTTTTTTTTTTTTTTATATATTACTATTAGGTGTACAGGAACACTGGCAATTAATATTTAGTTTAAATATCCTAGTCGTATTATCAAGTGTGTATCACTATATTACCATTATATCTGTGCTTATAGTATACTGCAAATTCTGGTTACCATACAATGTTTTAGTTGAATTACATTGCATTATATGTGGGTTATTACTGAATTTGGGGCTTGTATTTGTTTGTCCTGGGTAATTGCAATAGGGCACCTTTGCGTAAGTGTGTTGGCGTCATTCTTTTAATTGAAAATGACATCAATAGATTATTTACGGAAGCTTTCAGCCAACATTCTACCACTGAGAACCAGGATCATCTTGCTTAACTTAACCAATCTATTTAACATTCAGTGTTAAATCCCATTCAATTAAATCTGGACCCCTGCAAACAAATTAATTATAGGCCTTGTTTGTCTGTGCTCTGCAGGCAGAGCGGCAAGGTCGGGTTACACATACAAAGGCAGCTGTGCCAAGGAAAGCTAATTTTTTCTAAATAAGAAATTGATACAATTATTGAAATGGTTGGTCAACACATATGTTCTATTCTGCAAGTTGTCAGGAAGTTTAGTTACAAAGAAAAGAAGAAAAAACTGGCAAATGATCACTGATGCAGTGAACACTGTTGGGGTGGAGCAGATAACAGTAGCCAAAATAAGAAAGACATTGATAGTGAGTGGAACCAAATTAGAAGAGAAAAGAAGGGAGATGAGAAAGACCTCACGCAGAAGGAAAAAATGGTCCTAAATAATTGTTGCTGGTATTGAGAGAGGATTAGATACAAGCCAAAAAAGAAAAGCAGATCGCAAAGCTCTTCCTGCCGCCTTTGACCCAATATAATAATCATGTCTTTTGTTATCCATCTAAATCAGCAATATTGAAAATAGATCAATAGTTACAAGCTGCACAACTTGTTAGTAATTATAATAATACATTTTATTATCTTACCCACTGTCTCCCAAAAGCCATCTGTCACTAATATCTCCACTGTCAAAGCCATTGGTGATATCACTGTTCCTCCAAATTAAACATCTGTTCTTACTCCCTGCTATCGAATGACAACATCTGAAATGACTTGAATATTATTTAAATCAAACCTTTGCTGGATCTGTACAGGTGTTCATTCACAGCAGGGGCCAAAATTTGTTTTTTGAGATCCATCAGTCGCTACTTTCTTGATCTAATAAATCACATCGATTTTAGTTATCACCCGTCTTGGCAATTGGTACGTTGATGTTCCAGTCTGTATAGGCTGTGCATCAAGATGATTTGACTCTTTCTCTTCTGATTTCCCTGCCATATTCATGGCGAGCTAGTAGTATGAGCGGCAAGGTATGTCCTAAAACAGGATCTGCGATTGAAAATTGCTACTTACGATTGTTGTCTGGCTGTCACAAGTTTCAGTGGAAATCTGCAATGTTGCACCCCTTCGAAAATGTGTATGAAACACACATTTTAATGTGCGATTTGTGATTCAGCACAAATCACTTTTATGAAAAGGGCCCCAGGTAGTCAAAAGGTAAAAGGTCACAATATCTCTTCTTCAAAGATTTCATATATGTTGTAAATTAATATCTTAAAAATCCCCAAAAGGAACTCCTTTTAAATGCCAATTGAGTTTTACATTTCCAATTGGATCGTTATGGTAAAAAAGAAGAAAAAAGGAAAATTCATATATTAAAGTATGGTACAACTTGGCACAAATTATTAAAGATCAGAATCGCTGTCATAATTATACAGTATATCTGCATTAATCTGATTAGTTGGGCTAATGAAGGTGGTGATCTACAAATTGCAGGGAAATTGGCCAGTCCATAATAGATTAAGGCATGGGCAGTTTGCCCGCAGAGGGAAAACACTACGGGTACATATTTACTACACATCGAAATTTCTTTACTAAGACATTATTCCTCATACTTCTACATGGTGCTGATAGCTTTTATGTTGCTAATATATCTTGTTTTATTTATTAAAAGTATTGATTTATTTGGCTTACATTTTAAAACCAAAAACCGTCAAAGTGACTGCCGCGACAATGACATGGACTGCTTGGTATCATTTTGAATTTACTGAATGCACTGCTTATGAAATATGTTCCAACTTACTGGAACATGAAAACAGTGCTTCCAATTAATTGGATCCAACTAGGATCCAATTTCTTTGACAAACACACTTTTACGCAAAGGCTGCCTGAAGACTGTTACATAAAAAATGCTGTGATACACAGTAGGAATAGTCTGGAAGTAAAATACAGGAGCGTTATTGCAGGGACAGTTGTTTCTTTATTACATACTTGAGCATTTCAAATTAGGCTGAGATTTGAGTACTTTTTCAAAAGTTCAGTTTCATCCTTTCAGGGCTCTACATTTAGATTTTTTACTACTGGCCACTTGGGCAACTGAGGTAGTGTTTTTGACTGGCCCGGATACAGTTTTAACTGGCCCAATACGAAGTACAAAACTGTATCACCCTGCTTGGCAAGTTAATAGCAGAGTAATTTATTGGGTTGTGTGTTAGCACCATTCAAAATAAAATAAACAATCTTATGGATTTTTTAACCATTCTGATTATGTGTATAGCAGAAAATTAAATGGTAATAGCTGATCTATTCTTTAAATCTGGCTTTTTGTAAATGTAACACGCTTTGACTAGATGACACAATATAAAAAAAAAAAAAAAAAAAAGTTATCTGCAATAAATACAACCGATGTTTAATTTTTATACTATTATTGTGTTATTTTTGTATACTGTTATTTTTAGCTTCAGAGTTGCTACAGCATCAGTAAAGAAAAACTCATTGTAGAAATCTGGTAATCCTAAACTACATGGACAGTGCAAGAAACTGAAGTTCTGGTAGAAATTTTGGCCAGACACCAAAATCTTGCCAAACTCGTGAAAACTCACAAAATAGTAAAATGTATTCAATCTTTTCTCAAATTACTTTGTTTAATGCCGACGCTAGGAGAAACGTGCAGAATGGCGTAAACTGCATTCTTCTACTGTAGGCACCAAGAAATCTATTCATTAAATTAGCAAAGTGCTCCCCAGTGCTTTCTTCCACAGCTATATGTAAGGATCTAAAATATGCTACATTAAAAACTTACCTACCTCTGTAAAGCACTTTGTGATGGTGGTCCACTATGAAAGGCGCTATATAAAAATAAAGATTATTATCCAGGTTCATCACAAGTAGATGAAAATAATCAAGCTAAAAAGTGTGACGTTCATACACATGGGAATGACATTTAAAGAACTGTAATCTGAAATGCACTATAAGATACATCCTTCTTATAATTGTACTCAAAGCAGCTACATTTATAAGTTTGAGCATGCATTTTTAATTTTTTTAAAAAGATATAAAACATTGAGCATTTGAGAGGCAACCTAAAAGATCATTTATTTGTCAAGTTTCTTTTTTTAAATGACAATTACACATTATAAACATATTAGTTAAGATCATCAATGATACATTGTTATAAAATACATTTATCCAGAAAAGCTTTTTTCTAATACTAATGTAAGCTGTCAAAACTTTACCTGAAGGTGCTTACTTTTTACTGGTTAAGAGGTATTGTGAAGTTACATCTCCATGGATACAGTGATTAGAACAGATGATGTCACAGCCCTGATGTCTAATAATATTTAAAAAAACGATTCAATACCATCAGCCAATCAGTTTCCAGCTGTGGCAGGCTTCTATCCAGCGGTAGAACACCAAACCTGTATGTAAATCAGCACTGCATTGTGTTAATGTGTGTGGCGAAGAACGACGAGTCTAACAAAAACAAGTATGCTGCCTCTTGACGTTGTATACAAATTGTAAATAAAATTTCACTCAGAGTGTAAAACTACAGCTTTTTTCCCCATAGAGCAATGGGGCATTCCAGCGCATAGGTTGGCATGTGTTTGTGTTGCAAATCTTTAACTGACAGCCCGTGACCTTCTCTGTACGTTCATCCCACTCCCCCACATGCTGTAAACCCCTCCATTTCCTTTCTTGTCCACTCACAATGTGCTTATTTCTTATGCAGGGACAGATGTCTGGTTCCTCTCAAACTGGCCCTGGAGTCCAAGAATATGAAGCTGGCACAGAATGCCCTCATTGGAATGCAGGTGTGGTCTCCCTCATTTGTGTTTTTATGGGTGCTACAATAATGGGAGGTGGAAAAATACGTTTTTAAGCCAGTGTAACAGGAAGGATTCTGTCCCCCGTTGGTTAGATGAGGTTAAAAAGGCTCTATACCACAACTGCAGGTGAGCCTGGCTTTTGCATAGTCACCAGTTCATGCCTAACTAACCACCAACCTTTCTGATGCAGCTCACAACTCAAGTAGCCATACTTTAATTTCTTTAATTTAAACTACATGGTGCTAACAAAATAATTCCAATTAATCTTATCAAATACATGTTACATCATTTTGTAGCTCTCAGATGTTCCAATATGAAAAACACACAATGTGGTAAAAGTGAATTCAATTTGTAAATGGTAATTAAGTTATAAGTGAAAACAAAAACCTTGTAGATATTTCATTGCTAAACATTCAGTCAGGTGTACCAAGAAGGATCTAAGTCGACGTTAAAAAAAGAATAAATAAATAAATAAATAAATAAATGCATTTTAGAAGTGATGCTGTTAGAGGCTCCGATCTGCAGCACTATACTCCTGTGTGTTTAGGGGCTTGTATACAGTACATTTACTGACAGTTAACAAGAGCCCATTAGGTGGGAGTTGGGAGGTCAGGGGAGTACTGTACCAGCGAATCAGGAGTGTGTATTGGTTGCTATGGGGCAGGACAAGAAGAGGAGAGAGAACAGTAGTTGAGTGTGATGCAGTTGTTTTTCTTAACAAAAATATTACCTCAGAATATATCGGTTTGATTTCTGTTAAAACTCAAATATATCCTACTCCTACTCCTATTTTTTTCTCACAGTAATTTACCTGCTGCTTTGTAATTTCTCTGCAAGAGAAACTGAAAATAAATCTTCTCATAGATAATAAAGCATTTTTTTTTTATAAATATTTGTACAGAACTGAGTAAAATTCCAATTGAATAAAAAACAAAACAATTAAACTCCCTACAAGAATATATCTTCAGCCAGCTTTCGGATAGCACTTAGTGACCGGCAAAGCTCCGAGTTCCTCCGAGTTTAAGTTTTCACCATCCAAGCTCAGGACAAGGTAAACAGCAGCCCTTGTTTTATCTCCTGCTGTCTTGCACTGAACTCTGCTGGGGGAAAATAAAAGGACGTGAAGGACTGCAGTGCTGTAAGTAGTTCATCTTGGGTTGTCTTTTGGGACTGTACCATAACATAAAATGTGCTTACTAAGGTGTGTGTACATTAGCTTGTATTACATGGTGGATTGAGGCTGCAATCTCTTCGGGGGTGTCACATGTACATAGCCAAAGTTGCAAGTTTCTTATTTTTTGAGCAGGGGTAGAAAAAAAAAAACCTTTTACGCTTCTTTGAGAGCTGCATTTATTCAAGGGTGGCGTCTATTAAAAAGCTGATATCTGAGCAAGGAGTTAATTCAAGCGCAGCGTTAATTCGAAGTAATATGGTATATATCTCAGGACGAGTCATTGTCTAAAAAAAAAAAAAAAAAACTTCTGATTTGTTATTTTTCCTTTTAATTAATTAAACTCCCAGAAGCAACTTCTGTGTGTCAACAGGAGCAGCAGAAAAGATTCATGTTTTAACATATTTGTGTGCATCATTCATATATAAAAATTAGATGGGGCAGAGGGAGGCCACAATTAAATTTGTGTTGGTTGCACACACAATATACTTTTTTTGAAAGTACTGAAAAGATAATAATACAAAAGGTATTCTGTAATGTGTCTTTCCGCACACCCTGTCATTGGTCATTGCTTACATAAACCGTGCAATGTCTAGTTTTGCAGTTAAAGACGTCACTGAAACGCCTGATTTTCATATAATATTATTCTTTAGTAACGGATAACAAGCCATCTATAAACCTATAACAGTTTTCATAGCTGTATCTGTTGTTATTAGTACTTCTAAAATCACTGCGCTTCCTCTGCAGAAGCTTCTGTCTGAAGAGAGATTCGTATCCATGGAAACAGATGCCACGGAAAAGCAGCTGCTGAATCAGATGCTGGATGCTGTCAAAATAACCCCATCCCTTCATGAAGATTTGCAGGTCGAGGTTATGAAGGTATGACACCGGAAGCATCAAATGACTACTCTATTTGGCTGCAGTGACGTCGTAGCGAATAATAATGCTACAGTAGAGATTCAGTCCTCTGAATAGCTTTGACCTGGACAGTATTCAAGCTGTTTCTCAGTCCTGCAAATCGAGCAGAACAGTAGCTTCCTCCCTTAATGGGATCTGGAAGATGGCAATGTCAGGTCTGAAAGGTGCATTAGGGAGAAGCAGATTTGATTTATTTTTATGAATATTCGAACAAACACTGCTTGAAATGTATTCAGTGGCTAAAATAACCCTGTTTGTATTGGTTCCTTTTACAGAAAAAACAAAACATTATATATTTTTTTTTTCTTTAATGGGTAATATTGAGGTACCACTCCAGTTAAGATTTTTTTTTGTACTGTAATGTGGTACAAACTGTACTTTTTTGTTTTCCAGCTAATTCAAAATTATACATTTTTATTATCAAGCACTGTTTTGAACTTCTGGAATGATTTTAAAATTAACATCTTGTTAATAAACACTTTCTATTCTGTATATTTTGCAGTGTGCCACTTGCTCGCAATTGTATACAAACAAAACTGCAAAAAAAATATGAATTTTACTGCACATGGTAACTTAGCAAATAAATGTAAATAATGAAACAAAGTACTGTCAAAAACAAAGAGTCGTCAATAATGCGTGCCTTATAAAGGTGGATTTGCAGAATAAAACAACAACCTGTCAAAATACAGGTCCCTACCAAACTTTTTGCCACTACACCACTTCCCTTAGCACTGTATGTGATAGGAGACGGTGTCTTTCTCAGTCTCCTATCACATACAGTGCTTGAAACATATAGAAACGTAGGCACAGTTTAATGCTTTTATCATTCTCAAATTTATAATGCAATTTTCAATTTGAAATAAATAATAATTTTATAAAATTTACATCCTGTATCCCTTTTCTTACATCTCCTCACTCCCACCTGCTTCTCAGCAGTATTGGTTTTGTCTGCCAGCACACATCTGCCTTCTAAATTTTCGTCTAACGCCTTGTCACTTTCTCTTGTCATTCCTAAAGATTTTGCTGTGCATAACGTATTCCTCTAACTTTGAGATGAACAGGGACTCCATTTTGAAAATTGCTGAGGTAAGCTTCTCCCTCATGTTTACGTTATTAGATGGAGATTCCTTATCTCTGAAGTCAATGGTTTTGTTACTTAATACAAGCTTTTAGTTGGCTTCCCTTGTCTACCAGGAAGTCTGTTACTGCTTTACTGCAGTATCTTCAGGGTCAAATCATCTGACTGGTTGCAAAGCATGCCTGCCATTGGGGGAAGTAGCTGGAAGCAAAACTGCACATTTGAGACATATTGGGTATTGACTTGTTACCCATGGCCAAGAAAATGTTTAGGGCTATGTCATTAGCTACAATTACTTTAAACTGTATTCATATAACTAAAATCCCATGTGTTAAAACCCTCTGTGCAGAATTTAGGACATAAAGTTTTCTACAAACACTGCCAGTCACAATCATTTCTTTCTTGGTTTCTTTCTTAAAATACAATGTGTTAGTATTGTAAATACACTGGCTTTATAAAAGGGTCATTCTGCAGTTAGCGCAAAACATTTTTGGTCAGATTTTTTACTTTACCAGGACCAGGGAAGAAATTACACATTTTAATTAAAACATACACAGTATTTTTTTTATTTCTATGAGCTGCTGGAAGACAATCCAAAATACACTATAGTAATATAGTAATATAGTAGATAGTAATATAGTATATATATATATATATATATATATATATATATATATATATATATATATATATCAAGACATATCGGAAAAGTACATAGAACACAACACCTCATTCTAGAACAACTTTATAGACTTCAAACTTTGCCAGCATTTGGAATGAGACTAATAGAAAGCATACACAGCAAGTCGTGAGTTTAGTTAGAACAGATGTTAAGCTGACAGAATGGGTCATGATAACAGTAGAGTAAGGCAATGATGCATATTGTTGACAGATTTGTTAAATCTGGTACTGGAGGCAGTTATGGCTTTATCACTAAAAGATGAGATGGCAGGAGTCGTGTTATATGGAAAACTAATGAATAGCCTTAGAGATGCTATTGACCTGATAGCAGTGTCCAAAGAGGATTTACAAAGAACAACTGACAAGGTAGATCAGGAAAGCAGGACGTTTGGACTGAAAATCAACAAGGAGACAGCAAAAACAGTCGGGGAAATGAGACAAAAGCCTAGAACAAGTGGGAACACTTTTTTTTATTTTTTGAGGCTTGGTATTGAAGAATGGAAAATGTGAGGATGAGATAAAGAAGAATCGGACTAGCTGATGCTACTTTTCAGAAGACTTCACAGAGTATGGAAGGCTAAAGACATTTTTGTAAAAACAAAAATTAAAGTGTATGAGAACTGCCATTCAGGTACTGTTATATGGGTCAGAATGCTAGAGCATAAGGAAATCTGATGAGTGTAAAATATTAACTGCAGAAATGAGCTGATATGGGGAGTACTTGGTGTCTCTAGGATATAAAAGATAAAGAACACGATCATTAGAAAGTGTCTAAAACCGGAAACAAAGACAATTGCGATGTTTTGGTCAAGTATCAAGAATGGACGCTGATAGAATACCCCTCATGGCAATGCACACAGAGCACATGGAATGAGATCTAGGGGAAGCGAGGATTCACTGGATAGATACCATCTGGAATGACCTGCAGCAGAAAGGATTAATGATGAATGAAGCTGTGGAGTTGGTGCAAGACAAAATGGCTTGGAGAGCATCGTCACTGCTGAGCTGACAGAATGTGTGTAATGTGTGTGCTCTGTGCTAGTTGGTGTAGATATTGAGTAATCAAATAAACTGTGCTGTCAACTTTATGACAAATAATACTACTTCCTCAGTTAAGAGGAGGCTTACAACTGGTCTGGCCAGTTCCAACTTGCTTCACCAAGACTTTAAAATTATGTAAACTTAACTGACAAAAATGTTTCTGTGATGCTGTACAATGACCCCCAAAACAGCAGTACATACAGTATAGAATATTGTATCAAGTGCTGTACGAAACAAGCTGATAAACATCCCATGAGAGGTCAGACTTTTCCACAAGAGGACTTTTTGGCCACTCTGTCAGAAGGATAATTAGCTCATCTTAATGCAGTGTATTTTCTGTCTCATACAGACAATTTGATACAAATGTACAAGTACATGATGTTCCAGGAGGCGCAAGCTTCTCGTATTCAGTGTTTCTTATTAAGTGACTTATCTGTGTATTGAGCAACCCGTAGGAACTCCTCAAATGCCATTTTATGAGGTTTGAGGTTGTGTTGTTTTTGCTCAAACATCAAAATTTAATCCTTTTTTTTCTCTGTAGTTTGTCTACATTTCAGCTACCTTACTGTATTTGTGTATCTGTGGACTTGAATGCCTAACTTTTTATTCCTCCTTTTTAAAAATGATTAAACCTCAGTGTTGAATCGTCACAACTCAGAATGATTGCAAACGACATACAAAGGTCAATTAAATAAATCCAATTCCATTTGTCACATCTACAGTTTCACCTATATAATGTTTTTGAATGACTTCATAATGAATGTGCTGAGTATTAAATAAAATGAGAAGTGTTATGTTATAGCACCAACAAATTCACTGTGGTACAGTATGCCTTTGTTTTATCAGCAGAGTTGGATGCCAATAGGTTCCATTTGTAGTTTGTAATTTTATACAAACTCCTTTATACATTCTCATTGGAGTATACCGTGGTACGGTATATTGAAGATTCTTCACATTCACAATATTCATTGTACTAATCACAATGTACCATAATAATAGTATATCTTGATATTGGTACCCATTCTTTATGTGTAAACATACAGTATACAGTCAGCACTCACATATTGAACTCTATAAAATTTTGACTTCAGTGACGATTAAACGCGTGTGACGAATATCTGATTATTTCATTTTGGCCTGTTTCAACCCTTGTATCTTTTTTGTTTTCCCTGAAAAACAGACATTATCAAAAATACATATCTGAAAGGACTGTGTTTTAACCCTTAGCGGTCCATTTCTATTTTTCCTTCTCAAGATGGTACGGTAAGACCTCTGTCTAGCTGAGTGTGTTGACAG
Source organism: Polyodon spathula (assembly GCF_017654505.1). NCBI lineage: Eukaryota > Metazoa > Chordata > Actinopteri > Acipenseriformes > Polyodontidae > Polyodon > Polyodon spathula. Next base: position 40,787,041 of record NC_054539.1, on the reverse strand, counting down.
AAAGAGTCGAGTTCTTAGTCGAGTTGTATTTCCCTTTTCATTCATGCGGCAAGCCGGCTTTCCTCGAATCGCCAACTTCTAATTCGAGTCGTCATCATCGTCTTCTGTCTTTCATCAGCCTCCTCGCTTGCGCTGTAGGCTGCTCTGTTTTTTACTGTCTGTCGTGTGTGAGTGACTGCCTGTACAGTGTCCCCGTGATTGATTGTCTATTTATTTCTTGGAAGAATACAGTTCCTCCACGGGCTAGGCCTTGCCGCATCCCCGCTATCGAGTGATTCCGCCAGGCGCCATGTATTCCTCTACTGCGCTCAGTTGCTTCATTCCGCTGTAGTGTAGACCTCACCGGCTATGTGGGCCGCACACCTCAATGAGTCTGGCCTTGTAAACAAACACTGTGTTCTCCCCCATCTGTTTCTACTGTGTTTTTGCTGTCTGCCTTCAACTCGCCCGCCACAGCTTCGGCCCTTGTGTCTCACTGGTGTATGCTATGCGCTGACCAGGTGTGTGACCACGCGGTTAGGGTAAGCACCATTGCATAGTTGCCCCTGGTGCTTCGGTACCTCGGTGCATGCAAAGCCCTTAGTACTTTTGTATCTCGTTGCGCACGGTGCTCATTGCACACAACACACAGTGCTCAGTACTACAGCGCCACTGCATGGACACGGTGCTGCACGGTACAAAGTGCACGTAGTGTTCACGGTACTCTGCAAGTGGTGTTCAGTGCACAGCCGATGCAGAACACCAAACTGATGTCGATCAAGTCGGGGTTCCGTCCCTGTACGGCCTGCAAGGCAAAGAGCCCGCATGAGGATAAGCATACCCTCTGTGTGCGGTGCTTGGGTGTCCAACGTGCCACCTTGGCGAGAGAGAGAGAGGTGGCCTGTACCTGTACCCTTTTCAGCCGCAGGTAAGGGAGAACAGGTTGGAGAGGGCCATGAGGTCGAGTTTTGCGTCCTTGGTGGTCGGACCGTTTGGTGGCTCTTGGAGTGCCAGAGCCTGTCCTCCGTGGACTGTAGTCGCTCCCCATCCCTGCAGACGAGAAGGTTGAAACGTTCAAAGCAGGCGAGGGACATTATGCATCCGAAAGCCCAGATAGCCCAAGTCCTGGAGCTTTTGTCGAAACAGGCACCCGCATTCCCAGCTACTATAGCGCCCCAGTTGCCATACCCTCCCTCCCCCAGGGGAGATAAGGGTGGATGGGAAGAGGCGTCCCAGTTGGCGCAAGAGGACACGCAAGTAGACTGCACCATCGCAGACCAGATTAAGGCCTTGCCGTTGTGCCCGAACCCACAGTGCAGGGTGATAGAAACGCACCTCAAGCGGGCGTATGCAGTGGTGGTGCAGGTAACTCACCTGTCAAACAGGGCAAGTGTATTGACGGCCGATATTGGCAGTGTACTGCGCAAGGCCCTGCTTTCTGAGCCTGTCCAGCACACTGCTGCAAATCTCTGGTCTCCAAGAGCAAGCTCTTGGCCGGATCCTGGCTAGCTTAATTGTGGCTCTCAGACAGCTGTGGTTGTTGCAAGCCAGGGTCCCTGATGCGAATAAGGCTGCGCTGCTAGACACGCCTATATCCCCGGGACATACCTTTTGGGCCAGCCGTGGAGGAGATCCTGCAGAGATGGCCGCGTTGCTTCCTTACTGTGCTCCTCCGAGGCGGACTGTCGCCAGGACAGTTCTAGTCCCCAAGGCTCTGCTGGGTGACCTAAGGCATCGCCTATAGGGCACACCAGTAGCAAACAGCTGGCCACTCCCAGCAGGCAGAAGGATGTGGCCAGCCCACAGACCAGCATCCCAGGTTTTCAGGGCCAATTCCCCAGACAGCCACCCCAAACTGCCCCACCACAACCTCAGCAGCCCCGGCAGGACCCCTGAAGTCTGACTACCTCAGATTCCGGCATGACAGCTGCAGTACTGGCGCGCTTGCACCTCGGACTCTTGGGTGCTTACCACCGTGCACAAGGGTTACGCGCTTCAGTTCTGCTTGGGACCTCTTCCCTTTCGAGGAATCATTAATACTTTCATGACAGACCCTCTCCAGGCCTCGGTACTTCAAAAGGAAGTGGTCACCTTGCTGTGCCAGCGAGCCATTCGTTTTGTAGACCCCACCTCCCACTGAGAGAGGTACTACTCAAGGTAATTTCTGTTGCCCAAAAAAGATGGTGGCTTTCGCCCCATCCTAGACTAGACCTGAGGCTTCTCACTTCTTAAAAGAAAGGAGATTCCAGATGCTGATTCACCATCACATTCACCAGTCAGTCCGGCTGGGCGACTGGTTGACCACCGTGGACTTATGGGACTCATAATTTCACGTTCCCATTTGTCCAGAGCACAGGAAGTACCTCCACTTCGCCTTTCAGGGAAGCGTTTACGAGTTCGCTGTGCTGCCATTTGGCCTCTCCCTAGCTCCTTGTAGGTTTTCAAAGTGCGTGGACGCTATCCTGGCCCCCCCCCCTGCGGCTGCAGGGGATCAGAGTAATAAACCATCTCAATGACTGGTCGATCTGTTCCCAGTTGCGAGATGGAGCAGTGGCCCACACAGCGGTCGTGACAGAGTATCTGGCGAGGCTAGACCTCGCCATCAACGATGCAAAGAGTCGGCTTACACCAGTGCAGTGCACGACTTACTTGGGGCTCCGGCTAGACTCCAGTACGATGCACGCATACCTGTCGGACGACAGAGTAGCAGCTATCCAGGGTTGGCAGTCCTTGTTTCAACAGGGATCGCAGGTCACCCTCCTATTGTACCAGAAACTGTTGGGTCTGGTGGCCGCAGCCATTCAGCTGGTCTACATTGCATGCGCCCGCTACAAGCATGGCTCAATGCGTTCCACTTACATCCCAAGCGCGACAAACACCGTCAGCTGACGGTGTCTCATGTGCTCGGCAGCCCTACGCTGGTGGAGGACCAGCTCTCATCTGCGCAAGGGTGTACATATGGGAGTGCTAAGAGGTACACATGTGTTGGTCCGGACAGTCAACACAACAGTGGTGGCATATGTCAACCACCAGTGTGGCCTACTGTCCCTGAGAGTGCATCGCATTGCCTTCAGGTTTTTGATGTTGGCTCAGAGGAACTTGCTGTCCCTGCGGGTGATGCGCATTGCCAGAGTGGTGAACTGGGCAGCGAATCTCCTCTCAAGGGACAGTGTCGACTCCAGCCTCTGGTAGTGGACCACATTTGGGAATGATTTGGGAGGGCGCAGGTTGATCTCTTCACCTCAGTGGAGACGATACACTGCCCCCTGTGTTACTCCCTCCATCACTTAGACAGTCCACTAGGCATTGACACCCTTGCGCACTAATGGCCCAGAGCGTTTTTATACACTTTTCCGCCTATACCAGTGCTCCTGGCCTTTCTCGAAAAGGTCCAGTTAGAGGAGGCGTCAGTTCTCCTAGTGGCCCCCAGGTGACCCAGGAGAATCTGGTTATCGACCCTGTGTCCGCTGTTACACGGCCAGCCCTGGGAGATCCCACTTCGCATGGATCTGCATCAGGCGAGAGGCACTCTTTGGCACCAAGAACCAGGCAGGTTTTAGCTGATGGTCTGGCCCCTGAAGGGACCGTTGGTTAGCCCTATGGCTATCAGATGCAGTTGTGGGTACCTTGCAGAACGCTAGGGCAGACTCCACTAGGTCATTGTACACCTACAAGTGGGAGTATTTTCAAGCTTGGTGTCTGGCTAGAAGCCATGACCCAGTCTCTTGCTCTATGACAGTTATCTTAGTTTCTGCTAGAGCTGCTTGATGCAGGTAGGTCACCTTCCACTTTGAAGGTGTATTTAACGGCTGTTTCTGCATGCCATGCCCCCTTAGATTCGGTTCTATATCCCATTCATGCTATAGAGTTGAAGTATCTGTTTATGAAGATAGACTTCCTTGTGGCAATCACCTCTACTAAGCGGGTCAGTGAGCTGCAGACGCTGTTGGTACACAGCTCCTGCATGCGTATTTGGGACGGTGGCAGCAGGGTGTCGCTGCGTACAAACCCTGTTTTCCCTCCCCAAGGTGATCACAGCCTTCTATGTTAATCAGCCTGTGGAACTGGAGTCCTTCCATCCACCCCCGTTTTTCTACAGAGGAGGATGAGAGATTGAAATTCCTTTGCCCAGTGCGGGCATTGAGATGCTATGTGGATAGGACAATAGCTCTGCGTCATTCTGAACAGCTCTTTGTCTGTCACAGGATACGGATCCTAGGGAGGGTAGCCGCACACTCCACTAGAGGGCTAGCTACATCTTGGGCCCTTTTCAGAGGGGCTTTGCTGTCCAATGTTTGTACTGCGGCTAGCTGGGCTATGCCGTATACCCTTTCTCCAGGTTCTACCGCCTTAATGTGGTAGCTCCTGCCCTGCCTTCATTAGGCACAAGGGTCCTTGAGGGTGTAAGCTCACATCGCTAACTCTTGGGTTTTGCGGTTCTGATGCGTCCCTCATATGCTGCCATTCCTTCTCCCTTGCGACAGCTCTGGTATACATTATCCCATATATAGTCATTGGTGGTGGGTCGAATTGAAACGGAACGTTATGTTACTTATCGTAACCCTGGCTCCCTGAAAGAAGACGACCACCAACCAGGAGGTTGCATCAGTTGCCCTCACAGGTTCGACTGGAAAAAGAGAAATGGCTTCCTCTGGATGACTGTTTTAATTCCTCGGTGGGCGTGATCAAGTGCGTCACCCCAGGAAGGGGCCTACCGGCACCTCTGATATAGGGAGCTCAGCGAAAGCTACCCAATGGGCAGGCATATCCCATACATAATGTTGTTGGTGGTCGTCTTCTCTTTCAGGGAGCTAGGCTTGCGGTGAGTTGGTACAGTACTATATTTTTAACAGAAGTAGTATTTTAATGAAGAACGATATGATTCTGAAAATATCACTTGCCAAAACTAAAGAGACGACACGTTAAATATAATACAGTACATACTCTTAAATCTGGTACGTGTTGTAGCGGTATGAAAAATGTCACATTAACAACCTAACAGCAAAATGAAATCTAAATGTTATCCATGAACCGAACTGCATAAAACCAAAAAATGCAATTAAAAGGTATCTAAAGTATTCAAAATGTTAATTTAATTTACTGTGTACCATTTGAGTTTGTGATTTGTGTTTTTTTCTTTTTGCCCGTCACGTTTGTTTTTCATCCCTCCCCCTGTGCTTTTCTAGCTGTGCCTGGCATGTCATGTTCCTGGATCCCTCCGAATGCATGAAATGATAAAGATTTCCATTACTCAGATCCTAAGCACCCTGTGCCATCGTGTCTTTGTTGATGCTAATCCCAAGACCTCAATCTCCCACAAGGTATTCTCATTGGCTGTTTCAAATGTCTGACTCAGACTGTGTGGGAAGCATGTAGGATGGAGGCAGTGAGCAAGGCTGGCGCTGCACGATGACTAATCCCCAGTTTCAATCAATGGAAAAATGACAGTGTCGCATCCTACCTTGACTTGAAACCTAAGTTTCTGTTCATTTATATCCATAGCACCCACAGCCATGTCGGCAAATGCCATGGCTATATTGAACATGCCCTTTATACTGTATCAAAAAACAACACTTGAAAAGGCAGTCGTGTGCTTTTAAAGATGAATTCCACGAATGATAGAGGAAAACATTGGTCACCACAGTAAATTAAGTACAGCAAAGTGCTATCACAGCAGGCTTTTATATTAAAGGAAATGTTAAAATATTTGACAGAGTACGTTTATTTGTTGCTGAATTGGTCCTATGTATTAAATACTTGTCTAATAAGCAGGTGTATAGTAGATATAGTATATATATATATATATATATATATATATATATATATATATATATATATATATATATATATATATATATATATATATATATATATATATATATGTGTGTGTGTGTGTGTATATGTGTGAATGGTTTCAGGTCAAGAATTGATGCAGGAGCTTTTCTGACCAGATTAAGCTGGGGAAGTACCCTTTTAGACCTCATAATGAAATCATTAAATTCATCGTAAAGCATCACCTAAGATTTTATTTGAAGTGTTTTTGTTGATTTTCTGAGAATGAGACACTGCCATTAGTCATGTCCATCTTTCAAAGATGGTTATGAATGAATGATTTAAGCTTGATACTTTAAAACTTTTTTTTTATTAGATGCATGGTGTGGAACTATTTCTGAGTGCAAAAGAACTACCTAATTCTTATTGAATACCTGTGACAAATTGTTTTTAAATGACAGAATCAACAATACATAGGAAAGGGTGTTTCCTTTATATTTTGAAGGGCTTCTTTGGCTATAGGGATCTCCCGGATAGGCAGTGTCTGTTCAGAAAAGCTCCGGACCACTAACTGTGATCTAATGTTGATTTAAAACCAGCTGTCTTGTTGTTTTACACCAGGTTTGCACTGAGACGTACCTGTCAAGCTGTCACCAGCGCAGTATAAACACTGCTGTGCGGGCCACGCTCAGCCAAATGTTGAGCGACTTGACCCTTCAGTTGCGTCAAAGGCAGGAGAACGTGGTGAGACTTGCAGCCACTGCAAACAAGCTAACGCCTTCTGTGTTGTGTTTGTGTCTGCATGCCACGTATTCGTGCACTGCACCACTGTGATATGTAAACATGGCCTTTCTTTTTTTATCGGTGGTTGCTGGCAAGAAGCCCACGGTTGCCAAGTTTGACTGTTTTGTATGGGATGCAATGATTATTTACCCTGGAATTGTATTCAACAGAAAACTTTAGAGAGATGAGCTAATTGTTCATATTTTAAACTTACATGTAATCAACCAAAGTAGGTGAGAACTAGGAAGCATGAAAAAAAGAAAGCTTTTAAAATCCAAGCAGATCCCCCCATACATAAATACATTTTAAGCCTTCTTCCTTCAAGTCAGAATAAGAGCAAGAACCAGGCTTTGAACATCATAATCATAACTTACCTCAGTTTATTATCTGGGTACCAAGGGACTGAACATTTGCTACTGCTTATTAAAGGGGCATCTATCATTTGCTTCTATTGGAGGGGGTGTGCATTTTCTGGAGTTTACTAGCAGACAATTATAAGGACTGGATTTGTTGTATTCATTTTCTGATGCAACACTATTCATTTGATGATAAACACTACACACTTTAAACACTCCTGTGTAGCAGTGGGTTGAAAAGATGCGAGTCAATACTGTCTCCTGAACTAAGCACACCTGCTCCTATAAGCCAGTAATCCCCAAGATATTTCTTAAATAACAGTAAATGACAGGGGCCTTTTTTTACTGCCAAAGCAAATATAATTCTACCATGAACAAAAACACCTATGAATGTAAGAAACTAGACAAGTAACTTACAACTATTCTGTTTGTGTGATAACCTTTTAAATCATAATAATTAATAAATAACTTTATTTTATGTTAGTTAAATTAAATTAGTTAAATGTGCAAACCTAATTAACATGCATTTGCCAGGTGAGTGCTTATTTTGAGCTCTCCAGTTAGTATACTGTAAGTGTCCCAGGTGTCTGGATTAGGTCTTTCATTCCACAAGGACATAGTTGCTGATTCCCTACAAGAGCCTTTAAAGGGTATGAGGGTGTTGTGCAAACCCTTGGTTAGTAGATATTTTTAAACCTAGTTCTGTTACATTCAAGATAGCATGTTTCAAGACATGAATGTTATTTATTTATTACTTTTATTAATTATCTGTGTCTTCAGCATGATAAATACTGGTTTTAGAACCAGAGAAATGTCTCTGTGACAACTGGTAGGTTAGTGAAATGCACTTAAGCACTCCCCATCTTTTTTCTGTTATTGAAACCCAGCTGTTTTTCCTTTATATGTATCTGGATCAGGTGAATTAACAAAGGAAGTACAGGAGTGACTGGCCTAACTAAAAGAAAGGCATGAAAACTGGTCACTGTTGTTTTATTTTGTTTAGTACCCCGTTTTAAACTAAAATGGCAAGACATACAGTATGTGCTCACATATGGAAATGCGCTCCGGGTAAATCTGATGGAATTATTACATTAGCTATATAAAAGATTACATATTATGTTGAGTTTTGAGTTGATATTCTCCTGTGTAATACATTGGACCTTAGAAATGCCTTTTGCATTTTACATAAAACTAGTGTAACTTGACGCAGTCAGGTGAACTTGAATAATCATTGCACTCCATTTTCATGCTATGCATTTTGTCTCACTGTGTTTTGCTTATGCAGATGAAATAGGCATTTACTGAGCTGAACTACATCCACTGTAAACCGGCATGGTGGTAAAGCGCGTGTGGTTCAACCCATATTGTTTATTTCATGCTACTCTTTTTCCATTATTTCTTTAACACCAGGCACAACAATAAGCACGCAGGCGTAGTTGTATGTTACTCTGTTACTTGAAGGTATTGCAGGTGGGCTTGTGGTTTCAGGTAAAACTGGGAACAATTACTTTCCTTTTCCTTAGCCTCATTTCCACTCCACTGTAAAACAGAATACAAACAAGACCCAGCTGAAGTTATGAATGTAATGTATTTGTCCTACATGGCCGAGTTTATCTCAGGAGAACTTACTGGTAAGAAACAAAGTTTTAACACCAACTGGATGCCTCTGGTCATCTGTATGTGACGCCTACATTTATAATCTTTTTTTCTTATCTAGTGACCCACTTCTCTAATTTGGATAAAACTTTTCATCACTAAGAATATCTGAGTAAAGGGATATACTGTATGGAGGAGCGTGTACTTCTGTCCTTCCATCTGTACATACATGTTTGGTGGGTTGTATCACTAAGCGAATTTGACTGCTTCAGTTGATCTGAGGCCCAAGCTGGGTGAAGTTGTTTGGTTTCTTGGAAACTGAGAACACATCTCTGCTAAGCATGCTGGTCCTCCTTAAAGCATTCCCTGTGCCAGTTACATGAGCATACAGAGCTCAAAGAGGGTACATTATGTTTAACTTCAGGCCCATCAGTGTTGCAAGCAAATTGTTGTAGTCACAAGAAGCCATCGGATCCTCTAATCAGTAGTTTACACAATCCCCTTTCTAGCCACAGTAGATATACTGGTGCAGATATAAACTACAGATCAGAGCGTGTTATCCTTGGACACATAAAAATAATCACTATTAATTCCTACAGAACAGTAATGAGTCACCATTGCTTTGAGGGCAGAGAAACTGCAATGTGCTGGCCCGTGGTTTGCGATTGATTACATCACAATTGAAGTCACCTCAGGCACTTTATCTCATTCCTGTCTAAATTGGAAACTCGGCCTGACACCAATGTATAGCAAATGAAAGATTACAGGCAAGAGTCCATTTGAATTATAGCATGCCATTCCTTCTGATTACGGGCACTCATACTCAGAGTTATTGTATATAATGGGATGTGTGGAAGAACCTGACCTGTCTGTCTTTCTGCACCACACTCACATTTTATCACACGGTGAATGCAAGTCTAATCGGGTAAGCACATAACTGACTTCTTGTTCTAGGACTTGTAGCTATAACTATAGGGTTCATTAAGAAACAGCCATTTTCCTTCACTTTTATAGAATCTTAACCTTGAATATTTTATCCGCTTGAAACACTTTTACCTATCGCCTAATACGGTTACACCTAATGCATAGTACCCAGTGCAGAGTATTCTGTGTTAATTCCCACTTTGTTTGGTATTTTTGTTTAATTGGCAATTAGAAAGAGATTATAAACTCTTATATCAATTACATCAGTTGATGCATCTATAGTGATTTTTATATTGAATTTCGTCAAAAATGTGCAGTTTCTTGTAATGTAATAAAATCTATTGTTTTAACGATTTATGAAAACAGTGCAGTTAATTGTTAATGTTTGATGCAGCAGTCACGTCACAAAAGACAATGCCAGTTATCTAGAGGTAGTGATTTGCTATGGAGGATATTAATATTATTCTAAACTAGGCAGCTTGAAGTGTATGGAAAAGTGGTTTTCTGTCCAGTTAGAGGGCATCTATTATAGGATAATTACAGCTCTAATCAAATCAGTACAATCATTTGTCTGAGGATAATTATACACTCTAAGGATTCCTAAGTAGTTTAATAATGGACGTACTCCCTTTCCATTAAAAGTTTATCTGTGCAAGGTTAATCAGAGATTAGTTCATTTATACAAGATAAAATGATACCTTACTGATGTATTAAGGCAGTTATGAATTATATAACCAACTGTCAGTGAAGGTCTGAACGACTGATAAATACTGAATTACAGTAACTACTCCATGTGATAACTGTTTGATTAACAAAGCACCACTACTACTAGTGGAAAAATGGAAAATTGATGCACGTACGTCTCAGGTACGTACGTAATAAGGTCTTGTTCTGAAGCAGAGGCAACTATTCTGAAAACAATAACAGTATAAAACTAGTGAGACAGTGCTCTTGGCAACACATTTCTATTGTTTAATACAAATAATAAGCACCGTATTTTCTTTTCTTTCTTGTATTCAGTGTTGCGAAATGCCACCAATTCTTTTGATTATGCTATAGTTTTTTTATTAGCAGATGCTTTCTTTCATACAGTAAACAGTGGTATGATGACAACAATGTACTATTCATCTAACCTTTCTCTTATTATAATGCTGCAGGCAGCAGATGGACAGGAAGAGTCTTTACCAACATGTCGCCAGAAAGGTACCCTTTTATTTCATAACCTGGTATTTGAAGGTGTTAACTCAGTAGTGCCTAGCAGTGGATTCTAAATAGTTTGTTGGTACAGTAAAAACAGGCACTGATAAAGTGGGTGTACTGTAGTAATTATCACAAAATAAATGTCAGAGATAAGCCATACAAAAAAAAAAAACTAAATTGAGTAAAAGCCCATGTGGCTGACCTTTTATATAATGTGTGCCCTGTGCTGTTTTAAAATAACTTTTTTGATTTAAGTAGATTTTTGCCTTATTCGCATTTCAAATATGCAGGTGTTTCAACTAAAAAGTTAAAACACCATTTAGAAAAGAGGGCCATCCCATTTTCTGTCATAGTTACTGGTACAGTATATCCTACTGCTGTAACTGGGCAATTGCATACAGATCGTATGTTTATTACACTGATAAGTCATCGATATCATGACCTAATACACAGAAACTTGATCAGCAAAAAGTCTTGCCAGTAGTCTGATATTGTAAAAAAACTCTGAGATGTTTTTCAGTAACTTAACATGCTGTTCAGCACTTGTGGTGTTAACCTTGCCCCCAGTCGACTGGTTCGTGGCAGGGGGTGTGTGACAGGGTTGAGATGCCATTGTAGAAGAGAGGCGACTGCCTGACTCCTGTTTGCCTCATATAGGCAGTGCCATTGCACCTAACCCACCGCTAAAATTCACAATCACCTAAAAAATAAACAAAAATAAGTCATGTCAAAGGCCTATGGGGCAAATTAATACATTGTTCTGGTGTATTATAATAAAGACTAAAGTATAACATGGCTGTAAGAACTATTGTATTGTGCTCAAAAGATAAAACTAATACTTGCCTTTTATTCTGCAATGTGTTTTGTTGTGTTGTTCATGTAGGGCCTAGTTTTGTCATATCTAGTCTTATAACCTCTTCAGTAATGTATGTTGAGATGCTGGGTCCTAAAGTAGAATATAAGTGGAGGCATTATGCATTGTAGAGCTCTGCATAAAAAAAAAAACTACAATGTGTGATTTAGAAAAGAAAACCCAAACCTCTGTTTAGTTTAATACAGGAGTCTAGGTGTTAAATTTAGGTGGTAAGTTTCCATTTTAATGGCGTGAATTATTTCAGAATCTGGGTCTCTTTTCCATTATCATCCTAGTTCTACACAGCTTGAAACATCTAGACACGTTGACTGCCAGAAAGTAGTAGTTGTCAACATCACACAACATTAACAACATTAAATTCCAGTTGACTGATTGGCATCTGTCTGGCATTCTTCCATGGGTTTGGAAATCGAAGTACTGTACTATTGGCAAGTCTTTGTGCAAAACCTGGCATTGTACCTGACTGTACCAAAATTAGTAATTACATAATGATTAAAAGGCTGTGAATTCATCACAAATTTAATTATTTTTTTTTTTTCCTGATCTTTCCAGATGCTTTGGCTACCGAGGAGTCTCTTTGCGAGGATATTGTTTCTGTTCTTGCTGTCTTCTGTGAGAAGCTGCACCTAGTTATTAAGTAAGTACTTGTTGTCCATCTGATAAAACCAAATACATATTTAGTGAGGGGGTAAATATGGGACCCTACAAAAAAGAAAAAAGTAATTTTAAATCATGGAGGAAAAAAAAAAAAAAACTATAGTAATAAAGACCAACTCACAAAACTGTATCATGAGTAAGACTACGATTTTATCAGAAGTCACAAAGTCGTGAATTTGATTGAAGACCGTGAAATCTTGAAAATGGATGTAAAAACACATTTGATTAGTCCTGTATTTTGTTTAAAAAAGAAAATGCGAAGTCTGAAAATACTAATCTGCGAGTATCTGTAAATTGTCTGGTTGTGTAGCACACAGCATATACGTGTAAGTATGTAGGTCAGTGAATGAGATAGCTGAGCGAGCAAGCATGTAAATGTGTGACAGCTAAAATACAAATAGATTGTGAGTGAGTTGGTTTCTGTGAAGACAGAAGAACAAATGCATTAGAGAACAGAAGTTTACTGACCTACAGAAGCTTTCTGTTTCAAAATCCCCTCAATGGAATCCCCAAAAGCCTGGGTCATATTTCTGTCACAGATGAATGCGGTACATC